>NW_027182909.1:320000-497500 GCF_041146395.1 Eulemur rufifrons | reverse complement strand
GTTGGGCTTAGGGTTAGGGTTTAGTGTTAGGGTTAGCATTAAGGATTAGGGTTAGGGTCAGGGTTAAATGCTTGGGTGCGCGTAATGGTTAGGGTCATTATTTAGGTTCACGGATAGGGTTAGTGTTAGCATTAGGGCTTAAGGTTAGGATTAGGCGGTAGGTTAGATTTAGGGTTAGATCTAGGCGTTAGGGTAAGGGCTAGCGTTAGGGTTAAGAGATAGGGTTAGGTTTAATGCTTAGGGTTAGGGTTAGGGTTAGGGATAAGGGATCCCATTAGCATTAAGGGTCTTCCTTACTGTAGTGTTAAGGGTTAGGCTTAGAGTTAAAGTTTAAGGTTAGGGTCAGTGTTAAGATTTAGGGTGAGGGTTAACGGTTAGGGTAAAGGTTAAGCGTTAGGGTTAGGGATTAGTGATTAGGGTTTTTGGTTAGTGTTAGGTTTAGCGGTTAGAAGTTACTGTTTTGTGAAGGGGTATGGTTAGAAATAGGATTGGGGTTAGAGTTAGGGTGAGGTATAGGGGTTAGGTTTAGGGGTTAGTTTTAGGGTAAAAGGATAGGATTAGGGTTACGGGTTGGGCTTAGGTTTAGGGTTAAAGTTTACTGCTAGGGTTAGAGATAGGGTTCAGGGTTAGTTTTAGGGGTTCTGGTTAGGGTTAGGTGTTAGGTTAGTGTCAGGGTTAGGTCTAGTCGTGAGGGTAAGGTTTAGGGTTAGCTTTAAGAGCTAGGATTACGTTTAATGGTTAGGATTAGGATTGGGGTTAAGGGTTAGGGTAAGGCTTAGGGGTTAGGGTGAAGGGTTAGGGTCAAGGGTTAGGGTTTTTGTTAGGCATAGCGTTGGGGTTAGAAGTAAGGGTTACTGTCAGTGTTAGGGTTGTAGGTAGGGTTACGGTTAGGGTTAGCGGTTTAGAATTAGGGTTAGGGATTAGGTGTCACAGTGATGACTAGGAGACAGGGTTAGAATTATGGGATAGGGGTTGTTCTCAGGAAATGGTTTATGCATTAACGTTAGGATAAGAGGTTAAAGTTAGGCGCACGGTCAAGTTTACGTGTTAAGGGGAGAAATAGGAACAGGGTTGGGTGTTATGTTCAGGGTTAGGGTTATCTGTCAAAGGTATTGTTTATGCTTAGCGCACGGGCCCTGTCTGCATTAGGCGGGCGGGGGGAGTTTAGGGGGCTGGGATTGTACCCGGGAACCCACTCTATCATACTCTGGGTATGGGCCCGTGGGTTTCATGCAGGACACAGTGGTAGAGCCTCCTTTCACGCATGGCATGGGAGGATTGCAGGCTTTCTAAACTCTAAGAAAGCAAGAAGTCTGAGAATTAGATTTAGGGTTACAATTATGGTTAGGGTTAAGGATGAAGTTTAGTGTTAAGGTGAGGGCTTGGGTTAGGGAATATGGTTAGGGTTAAACGTTACTCTTAGGTTTAACGGTTACACTTTGGTTTAGGGTTGAGGTTTACGGTTAGGGTTAAGATGAGGGGTTAGGGTTTGGTACAGGGTTAGGGTTAAGTGTTAGGTTTAGGGTTGAAGATTAGGATTAGGGTTAGGATTAAAGGTTAGCGTGAGAGTTAACGCTTAGGGTTAAGGTTAAGTGTTAGGGTTTAGGGTTAGGGTTAGGGTTAGTTTTAGGGTTAGAGTTATGTGCTATGGTTTGTGTTAGAGGTTAGGGTTAGGTTTACTGATCATGGTTAGGGTTAGGTTTAGGGGTTAGCATTAGGGTTAGGGTTAGGGTTAGTGTTAAGGGATACGATTAGGGTTAAGTGTTGGGCTTAGAGTTAGGGTTTAGTGTTAAGGTTCGCATTAAGGATTAGGGTTAGGGTCAGGGTTAAATGCTTGGGTGCGAGTAATGGTTAGGGTCAGGGTTTAGGTTCACGGATAGGGTTAGAGTTAAGGGTTACGGGTAGGTTTAGGGTTCAGGGTTAGTGTTAGCATTAGGGCTTAAGGTTAGGATTAGGCGTTAGGTTAGATTTAGGGTTAGATCTAGGCGTTAGGGTAAGGGCTAGTGTTAGGGTTAAGAGATAGGGTTAGGTTTAATGCTTAGGATTAGGGTTAGGGTTTGGGGTTAAAGTAAGTGTTAGGGGTTAGGTTTAAGGATCCAAGGTTAGGGTTATTTTTAGCTGTAGTGTGAGGGTTAGGGATAAGGGATCCCATTAGCATTAAGGGTCTTCCTTACTGTAGGGTTAAGGGTTAGGCTTAGAGTAAAGGTTAAGGTTAGGGTCAGGGTTAAGATTTAGGGTGAGGGTTAACGGTTTGGGTAAAGGTTAAGCGTTAGGGTTAGGGATTAGTGATTAGGGTTTTTGGTTAGTGCTAGGGTTAGCAGTTAGGAGTTAGTGTTTTATGAAGGGGTATGGTTAGAATTAGGATTGGGGTTAGAGTTACGGTGAGGTATAGGGGTTACGTTTAGGGGTTCTGGTTAGGGTTAGGTGTTAGGTTAGTGTCAGGGTTAGGTCTAGTCATCAGGGTAAGGTTTAGGGTTAGCTTTAAGAGCTAGGGTTAGGTTTAATGGTTAGGATTAGGATTAGGGTTAAGGGTTAGGGTAAGGCTTAGGGGTTAGGGTGAAGGGTTAGGGTCAAGGGTTAGGGTTTTTGTTAGGCATAGCGTTGGGGTTAGAAGTAAGGGTTACTGTCAGTGTTAGGGTTGTAGGTAGGGTTACGGTTAGGGTTAGCGGTTTAGAATTAGGGTTAGGGATTAGGTGTCACAGTGATGACTAGGAGATAGGGTTAGAATTATAGGATGGGGTTGTTCTCAGGAAATGGGTTATGCATTAACGTTAGGATAAGAGGATAAAGTTAGGCGCACAGTGAGGTTTACGTGTTAAGGGGAGAAATAGGAACAGGGTTGGGTGTTATGTTCAGGGTTAGGGTTATCTGTTAAAGGTATTGTTTATGCTTAGCGCACGGGCCCTGTCTGCATTAGGCGGGCTGGAGGAGTTTAGGGGGCTGGGATTGTACCCGGGAACCCACTCTATCATACTCTGGGTATGGGCCCGTGGGTTTCATGCAGGACACAGTGGTAGAGCCTCCTTTCACGCATGGCATGGGAGGATTGCAGGCTTTTTAAACTCTAAGAAAGCAAGAAGTCTGAGAATTAGATATAGGGTTAGGATTCTGGTTAGGGTTAAGGATGAAGTTTAGTGTTAGGGTGAGGGCTTAGGGTTAGGGAATATGGTTAGGGTTAAACGTTACTCTTAGGTTTAACGGTTACACTTTGGTTTCGGGTTGAGGTTTACGGTTAGGGTTAAGATGAGGGGTTAGGGTTTGGTACAGGGTTAGGGTTAAGTGTTAGGTTTAGGGTTGAAGATTAGGATTAGGGTTAGGATTAAAGGTTAGCGTGAGAGTTAACGCTTAGGGTTAAGGTTAAGAGTTAGGGTTTAGGTTTAGGGTTAGGGTTAGGGTTAGTTTTAGGGTTAGAGTTATGTGCTATGGTTTGTGTTAGAGGTTAGGTTTAGGTTTACTGGTCACGGTTAGGGTTACGTTTAGGGGGTAGCATTAGGGTTAGGGTTAGGGTTAAGGGATAGGATTAGGGTTAAGTGTTGGGCTTAGGGTTAGGGTTTAGTGTTAGGTTTATCATTAAGGATTAGGGTTAGAATCAGGGTTAAATGCTTGGGTGCGGGTAATGGTTAGGGTCAGGGTTAAGGTTCACAGATAGGGTTAGTGTTAAGGGTTACGGGTAGGTTTAGGGTTCAGGGTTAGTGTTAGCATTAGGGCTTAAGGTTAGGATTAAGCGGTAGGTTAGATTTAGGGTTAGATCTAGGCGTTAGGGTAAGGGATAGCGTTAGGGTTAAGAGATAGGCTTAGCTTTAATGCTTAGGATTAGGGTTAGGGTTTGGGGTTAAAGTAAGTGTTAGGGGTTAGGTTTAAGGATCCAAGGTTAGGGTTATTTTTAGCTGTAGTGTTAGTGTTAGGGATAAGGGATCCCATTAGCGTTAAGGGTCTTCCTTACTGTAGGGTTAAGGGTTAGGCTTAGAGTTAAAGGTTAAGGTTAGGGTCAGTGTTAAGATTTAGGGTGAGGGTTAACGGTTAGGGTAAAGGTTAAGCGTTAGGGTTAGGGATTAGTGATTAGGGTTTTTGGTTAGTGTTAGGGTTAGCGGTTAGAAGTTAGTGTTTTATGAAGGGGTATGGTTAGAATTAGGATTGGGGTTAGAGTTAGGGTGAGGTATAGGGGTTAGGTTTAGGGGTTAGTTTTAGGGTAAAAGGATAGGATTAGGGTTACGGGTTGGGCTTAGGTTTAGGGAAAAGTTTACTGCTAGGGTTAGGGATAGGCTTCAGGGTTAGCTTTAGGGGTTCTGGTTAGGGTTAGGTGTTAAGTTAGTGTCAGGGTTAGGTCTAATCGTGAGGGTAAGGTTTAGGGTTAGCTTTAAGAGCTAGGGTTAGGTTTAATGGTTAGGATTAGGATTAGGGTCAAGGGTTAGGGTAGGGGTTAGGGTGAAGGGTTAGGGTTTTTGTTAAGCACAGCGTTGAGGTTAAAAGTAAAGGTTACTGTCAGTGTTAGGGTTGTAGGTAGGGTTAGGGTTAGGGTTAGGGTTAAGGGATAGGATTAGGGTTAAGGGTTAGGGTAAGGCTTAGGGGTAAGGGTGAAGGGTTAGGGTTTTTGTTAGGTATAGCGTTGGGGTTAAAAGTAAGGGTTACTGTCAGTGTTAGGCTTGTAGGTAGGGTTACGGTTAGGGTTAGCGGTTTAGAATTAGGGTTAGGGATTAGGTGTCACAATGATGACTAGGAGATAGGGTTAGAATTATGGGATAGGGGTTGTTCTCAGGAAATGGGTTATGCATTAACGTTAGGATAAGAGGTTAAAGTTAGGCGCACGGTGAGGTTTACGTGTTAAGGGGAGAAATAGGAACAGGGTTGGGTGTTATGTTCAGGGTTAGGGTTATCTGTTAAAGGTATTGTTTATGCTTAGCGCACGGGCCCTGTCTGCATTAGGCGGGCGGGGGGAGTTTAGGGGGCGGGGATTGTACCCGGGAACCCACTCTATTATACTCTGGGTATTGGCCCGTGGGTTTCATGCAGGACACAGTGGTAGAGCCTCCTTTCACGCATGGCATGGGAGGATTGCAGGCTTTCTAAACTCTAAGAAAGCAAGAAGTCTGAGAATTAGATTTAGGGTTAGGATTCTGGTTAGGGTTAAGGATGAAGTTTAGTGTTAGGGTGAGGGCTTAGGGTTAGGGATTAGGGTTGGGGTTAAAGGTTACTCTTAGGTTTAACGGTTACACTTTGGTTTAGGGTCGAGGTTTACCGTTAGGGTTAAGATGAGGGGTTAGGGTTTGGTACAGGGTTAGGGTTAAGTGTTAGGTTTAGGGTTGAAGATTAGGATTAGGGTTAGGATTAAAGGTTAGCGTGAGAGTAAACGCTTAGTGTTAATGTTAAGAGTTAGGGTTTAGGGTTAGGGTTAGGGTTAAGGGATAGGATTAGGGATAAGTGTTGGCCTTAGGGTTAGGGTTTAGTGTTAGGGTTAGCATTAAGGATTAGGGTTAGGGTCAGGGTTAAATGCTTGGGTGCGGGTAATGTTTAGGGTCAGGGTTTAGGTTCACGGCTAGGGTTAGTGTTAAGGGTTACGGGTAGGTTTAGGGTTCAGGGTAAGAGTTAGCATTAGGGCTTAAGGTTAGGATTAGGCGGTAGGTTAGATTTAGGTTAGATCTAGGCGTTAGGGTAAGGGCTAGCATTAGGGTTAAGAGATAGGGTTAGGTTTAATGCTTAGGATTAGGGTTAGGGTTTGGGGTTAAAGTAAGTGTTAGGGGTTAGGTTTAAGGATCCAAGGTTAGGGTTATTTTTAGCTGTAGTGTTAGGGTTAGGGATAAGGGATCCCATTAGCATTAAGGGTCTTCCTTACTGTAGGGTTAAGGGTTAGGCTTAGAGTTAAAGGTTAAGGTTAGGGTCAGTGTTAAGATTTAGGGTGAGGGTTAACGGTTAGGGTAAAGGTTAAGCGTTAGGGTTAGGGATTAGTGATTAGGGTTTTTGGTTAGTGTTAGGGTTAGCGGTTAGGAGTCAGTGTTTTATGAAGGGGTATGGTTAGAATTAAGATTGGGTTTAGAGTTAGGGTGAGGTATAGGGGTTAGGTTTAGGGGTTAGTTTTAGGGTAAAAGGATAGGATTAGGGTTGCGGGTTGGGCTTAGGTTTAGGGTTAAAGTTTACTGCTAGGGTTAGGGATAGGGTTCAGGGTTAGCTTTAGGGTTTCTGGTTAGGGTTAGGTGTTAGGTTACTGTCAGGGTTAGGTCTAGTCGTGAGGGTAAGGTTTAGGGTTAGCTTTAAGAGCTAGGGTTAGGTTTAATGGTTAGGATTAGGATTAGGGTTAAGGGTTAGGGTAAGGCTTAGCGGTTAGGGTGAAGGGTTAGGGTCAAGGGTTAGGGTTTTTGATAGGCATAGCGTTGGGGTTAGAAGTAAGGGTTACTGTCAGTGTTAGGGTTGTAGGTAGGGTTACGGTTAGGGTTAGCGGTTTAGAATTAGGGTTGTGGATTAGGTCTCACAGTGATGACAAGGAGATAGGGTTAGAATTATGGGATAGGGGTTGTTCTCAGGAAATGGGTTATGCATTAACGTTAGGATAAGAGGTTAAAGTTAGGCGCACCGTGAGGTTTACGTGTTAAGGGGAGAAATAGGAACAGGATTGGGTGTTATGTTCAGGGTTAGGGTTATCTGTTAAAGGTATTGTTTATGCTTAGCGCACGGGCCCTGTCTGCATTAGGCGGGCGGGGGGAGTTTAGGGGCCTGGGATTGTACCCGGGGACCAACTCTATCATACTTTGGGTATGGGCCCGTGGGTTTCATGCAGGACACAGTGGTAGAGCCTCCTTTCACGCATGGCATGGGAGGATTGCAGGCTTTCTAAACTCTGAGGAAGAAAGAAGTCTGAGAATTAGATTTAGGGTTAGGATTCTGGTTAGGGTTAAGGATGAAGTTTAGTGTTAGGGTGAGGGCTTAGGGTTAGGGATTAGGGTTAGGGTTAAAGGTTACTCTTAGGTTTAACGGTTACACTTTGGTTTAGGGTTGAGGTTTACGGTTAGGGTTAAGATGAGGGGTTAGGGTTTGGTATAGGGTAAGGGTTAAAAGTTAGGTTTAGGGTTGAAGATTAGGATTAGGGTTAGGATTAAAGGTTAGCGTGAGAGTTAACGCTTAGGGTTAAGGTTAAGAGTTAGGGTTAGGGTTAGGGTTAGGGTTAGTTTTAGGGTTAGCGTTATGTGCTATGGTTTGTGTTAGAGGTTAGTGTTAGGTTTACTGGTCACGGTTAGGGTTACGTTTAGGGGGTAGCATTAGGGTTAGGTTTAGGGATAAGGGATAGGATTAGGGTTAAGTGTTGGGCTTAGGGTTAGGGTTTAGTGTTAGGTTTATCATTAAGGATTGGCGTTAGGGTCAGGGTTAAATGCTTGGTTTCGGGTAATGGTTAGGGTCAGGGTTAAGGTTCACGGATAGGGTTAGTGTTAAGGGTTACGGGTAGGTTTAGGGTTCAAGGTTAGTGTTAGCTTTAGGGCTTAAGGTTAGGATTGGGCGGTAGGTTAGATTTAGGGTTAGATCTAGGCGTGAGGGTAAGGGCTAGCATTAGGGTTAAGAGATAGGGTTAGGTTTAATGCTTAGGATTAGGGTTAGGGTTTGGGGTTAAAGTAAGTGTTAGGGGTTAGGTTTAAGGATCCAAGGTTAGGGTTATTTTTAGCTGTAGTGTTAGGGTTAGGGATAAGGGATCCCAATAGCATTAAGGGTCTTCCTTAATGTAGGGTTAAGGGTTAGGCTTAGAGTTAAAGGTTAAGGTTAGGGTCAGTGTTAAGATTTAGGGTGAGGGTTAACGGTTAGGGTAAAGGTTAAGCGTTAGGGTTAGGGATTAGTGATTAGGGTTTTTGGTTAGTGTTAGGGTTAGCGGTTAGGAGTTAGTGTTTTATGAAGGGGTATGGTTAGAATTAGGATTGGGGTTAGAGTTAGGGTGAGGTATAGGGGTTAGGTTTAGGGGTTAGTTTTAGGGTAAAAGGATAGGATTAGGGTTACGGGTTGGGCTTAGGTTTAGGGTTAAAGTTTACTGCTGGGGTTAGGGATAGGGTTCAGGGTTAGCTTTAGGGGTTCTGGTTAGGGTTAGGTGTTAGGTCAGTGTCAGGGTTAGGTCTAGTCGTGAGGGTAAGGTTTAGGGTTAGCTTTAAGAGCTAGGGTTAGGTTTAATGGTTAGGATTAGGATTAGGGTTAAGGGTTAGGTAAGGCTTAGGGGTTAGGGTGAAGGGTTAGGGTCAAGGGTTAGGGTTTTTGTTAGGCATAGCGTTGGGGTTAGAAGTAAGGGTTACTGTCAGTGTTAGGGTTGTAGGTAGGGTTACGGTTAGGGTTAGCGGTTTAGAATTAGGATTAGGGATTAGGTGTCACAGTGATGACTAGGAGATAGGGTTAGAATTATGGGATAGGGGTTGTTCTCAGAAATGGGTTATGCATTAACGTTAGGATAAGAGGTTAAAGTTAGGCGCACGGTGAGGTTTACGTGTTAAGGGGAGAAATAGGAACAGGGTTGGGTGTTATGTTCAGGGTTAGGGTTATCTGTTAAAGGTATTGTTTATGCTTAGCGCACGGGCCCTGTCTGCATTAGGCGGGCGGGGGGAGTTTAGGGGGCTGGGATTGTACCCGGGAACCCACTCTATCATACTCTGGGTATGGGCCCGTGGATTTCATGCAGGACACAGTGGTAGAGCCTCCTTTCATGCATGGCATGGGAGGATTGCAGGCTTTCTAAACTCTAAGAAAGCAAGAAAGCTGAGAATTAGATTTAGGGTTAGGATTATCGTTAGGGTTAAGGATGAAGTTTAGTGTTAGGGTGAGGGCTTAGGGTTAGGGATTAGGGTTAGGGTTAAAGGTTACTCTTAGGTTTAACGGCTACACTTTGGTTTAGGGTTGAGGTTTAGGGTTAGGGTTAAGATGAGGGGTTAGGGTTTGGTACAGGGTTAGGGTTAAGTGTTAGGTTTAGGGTTGAAGATTAGGATTAGGGTTAGGATTAAAGGTTAGCGTGAGAATTAACGCTTAGGGTTAAGGTTAAGAGTTAGGGTTTAGGGTTAGGTTTAGGGTTAGGGTTAGTTTTAGGGTTAGAGTTATGTGCTATGGTTTGTGTTAGAGGTTAGGGTTAGGTTTACTGATCACGGTTAGGGTTAGGTTTAGGGGTTAGCATTAGGGTTAGAGTTAGGGTTAAGGGATAGGATTAGGGATAAGTGTTGGGCTTAGGGTTAGGGTTTAGTGTTAGGGTTAGCATTAAGGATTAGGGTTAGGGTCAGGGTTAAATGCCTGGGTGCGCGTAATGATTAGGGTCAGGGTTAAAGTTCACGGACAGGGTTATTGTTAAGGGTTTCGGGTAGCTTTAGGGTTCAGGGTTAGTGTTAGCATTAGTGCTTAAGGATAGGATTAAGCGGTAGGTTAGATTTAGGGTTAGATCTAGGCGTTAGGGTAAGGGCTAGCGTTAGGGTTAAGAGATAGGGTTAGGTTTAATGCTTAGGATTAGGGTTAGGGAATGGGGTTAAAGTAAGTGTTAGGGGTTAGGTTTAAGGATCCAAGGTTAGGGATATTTTTAGCTGTAGTGTTAGGGTTAGAGATAAGGGATCCCATTAGCATTAAGGGTCTTCCTTACTGTAGGGTTAAGGGTTAGGCTTAGAGTTAAAGGTTAAGGTTAGGATCAGTGTTAAGATTTAGGGTGAGAGTTAACGGTTAGGGTAAAGGATAAGCGTTAGGTTTAGGGATTAGTGATTAGGGTTTTTGGTTAGTGTTAGGGTTAGCGGTTAGGAGTTAGTGTTTTATGAAGGGGTATGGTTAGAATTAGGATTGGGGTTAGAGTTAGGGTGAGGTATAGGGGTTAGGTTTAGGAGTTAGTTTTAGGGTAAAAGGATAGGATTAGTGTTACGGGTTGGGCTTATGTTTAGGGTTAAAGTTTACTGCTAGGGTTAGGGATAGGGCTCAGGGTTAGCTTTAGGGGTTCTTGTTAGGGTTAGGTGTTAGGTTAGTGTCAGGGTTAGGTCTAGTCGTGAGGGTAAGTTTTAGGGTTAGCTTAAGAGCTAGGGTTACGTTTAATGGTTAGGATTAGGATTAGGGTTAAGGGTTAGGGTAAGGCTTAGGGGTTAGGGTGAAGGGTTAGGGTCAAGGGTTAGGGTTTTTGTTAGGCATAGTGTTGGGGTTAGAAATAAGGGTTACTGTCAGTGTTAGGGTTGTAGGTAGGGTTACAGTTAGGGTTAGCGGTTTAGAATTAGGGTTAGGGATTACGTGTCACAGTGATGACTAGGAGATAGGGTTAGAATTAAGGGATAGGGGTTGTTCTCAGGAAATGGGTTATGAATTAACGTTAGGATAAGAGGTTAAAGTTAGGCGCACGGTGAGGTTTACGTGTAAAGGGGAGAAATAGGAAAAGGGTTGGGTGTTATGTTCAGGGTTAGGGTTATCTGTTAAAGGTATTGTTTATGCTTAGCGCACGGGCCCTGTCTGCATTAGGCGGGCGGGGGGAGTTTAGGGGGCTGGGATTGTACCCAGGAACCCACTCTATCATACTCTGGGTATGGGCCCGTGGGTTTCATGCAGGACACAGTGGTAGAGCCTCCTTTCTCGCGTGGCATGGGAGGATTGCAGGCTTTCTAAACTCTAAGGAAGCAAGAAGTCTGAGAATTAGATTTAGGGTTAGGATTCTGGTTAGGGTTAAGGATGAAGTTTAGTGTTAGGGTGAGGGCTTAGGGTTAGGGATTAGGGTTAGAGTTAAAGGTTACTCTTAGGTTTAACGGTTACACTTTGGTTTAGGGTTGAGGTTTAGGATTAGGGTTAAGATGAGGGGTTAGGGTTTGGTACAGGGTTAGGATTAAGAGTTAGGTTTAGGGTTGAAGATTAGGATTAGGGTTAGGATTAAAGGTTAGCGTGAGAGTTAACGCTTAGGGTTAAGGTTAAGAGTTAGGGTTTAGGGTTAGGGTTAGGGTTAGGGTTAGTTTTAGGGTTAGAGTTATGTGCTATGGTTTGTGTTAGAGGTTAGGGTTAGGTTTACTGGTCACGGTTAGGGTTACGTTTAGGGGGTAGCATTAGGGTTAGGGTTAGGTTTAATGGATAGGATTAGAGATAAGTGTTGGGCTTAGGGTTAGGGTTTAGTGTTAGGGTTAGCATTAAGGATTAGGGTTAGGGTCAGGGTTAAATGTTTGGGTGCGGGTAATGGTTAGGGTCAGGGTTTAGGTTCACGGATAAGTTAGTGTTAAGGGTTACGGGTAGGTTTAGGGTTCAGGGTTAGTGTTAACATTAGGGCTTAAGGTTAGGATTAGGCGGTAGGTTAGATTTAGGGTTAGATCTAGGCGTTAGGGTAAGGGCTAGTGTTAGGGTTAAGAGATAGGTTTAGGTTTAATGCTTAGTATTAGGGTTAGGGTTTGGGGTTAAAGTAAGTGTTAGGGGTTAGGTTTAAGGATCCAAGGTTAGGGTTATTTTTAGCTGTAGTGTTAGGGTTAGAGATAAGGGTACCCATTAGCATTAAGGGTCTTCCTTACTGTAGGGTTAAGGGTTAGTCTTAGAGTTAAAGGTTAAGGTTAGGGTCAGTGTTAAGATTTAGGGTGAGGGTTAACGGTTAGGGTAAAGGTTAAGCGTTAGGGTTAGGCATTAGTGATTAAGGATTTGGTTAGTGTTAGGGTTAGCAGTTAGGAGTTAGCATTTTATGAAGGGGTATGTTTAGAGTTAGGATTGGGGTTAGAGTTAGGGTGAGGTATAGGGGTTAGGTTTAGGGGTTAGATTTAGGGTAAAAGGATAGGATTAGGGTTACGGGTTGGGCTTAGGTTTAGGGTTAAAGTTTACTGCTAGGGTTAGGGATAGGGTTCAGGGTTAGCTTTAGGGGTTCTGGTTAGGGTTAGGTGTTAGGTTAGTGTCAGGGTTAGGTCTAGTCTTGAGGGTAAAGTTTAGGGTTAGCTTTAAGAGCTAGGGTTAGGTTTAATGGTTAGGATTAGGATTAGGGTTAAGGGTTAGGGTAAGGCTTAGGGGTTAGGGTGAAGTGTTAGGGTCAAGGGTTAGGGTTTTTGTGAGGCATAGCGTTGGGGTTAGAAGTAAGGTTTACTGTCAGTGTTAGGGTTGTAGGTAGGGTTACGGTTAGGGTTAGCAGTTTAGAATTAGGGTTAGGGATTAGGTGTCACAGTGATGACTAGGAGATAGGGTTAGAATTATGGGATGGGGGTTGTTCTCAGGAAATGGGTTATGCATTAACGTTAGGATAAGAGGTTAAAGTTAGGCGCACGGTGAGGTTTACGTGTTAAGGGGAGAAATAGGAACAGGGTTGGGTGTTATGTTCAGGGTTAGGGTTATCTGTTAAAGGTATTGTTTATGCTTAGCGCACGGGCCCTGTCTGCATTAGGCGGGCGGGGGGAGTTTAGGGGGCTGGGATTGTACCCGGGAACCCACTCTATCATACTCTGGGTATGGGCCCGTGGGTTTCATGCAGGACACAGTGGTAGAGCCTCCTTTCACGCATGGCATGGGAGGATTGTAGGCTTTCTAAACTCTAAAAAAACAAGAAGTCTGAGAATTAGATTTAGGGTTAGGATTCTGGTTAGGGTTAAGGATGAAGTTTAGAGTTAGGGTGAGGGCTTAGGTTTAGGGATTAGGGTTAGAGTTAAAGGTTACTCTTAGGTTTAACTGTTACACTTTGGTTTAGGGTTGCGGTTTACGATTAGGGTTAAGATGAGGGTTTAGGGTTTGGTACAGGGTTAGGGTTAAGTGTTAGGTTTAGGGTTGAAGATTAGGATCAGGGTTAGGATTAAAGGTTAGCGTGAGAGTTAACGCTTAGGGTTAAGGTTAAGAGTTAGGGTTTAGGGTTAGGGTTAGGGTTAGGGTTAGTTTTAGGGTTAGAGTTATGTGCTATGGTTTGTGTTAGAGGTTAGGGTTAGGTTTACTGGTCACGGTTAGGGTTACGTTTAGGTGTTAGCATTAGGGTTAAGGTTAGGGTTACGGGATAGGATTAGGGTTAAGTGTTCGGCTTAGGGTTAGGGTTTAGTGTTAAGGTTGGCATTAAGGATTAGGGTTAGGGTCAGGGTTAAATGCTTGGGTGCGGGTAATGGTTAGGGTCAGGGTTTAGGTTCACGGATAGGGTTAGTGTTAAGGGTTACGGGTAGGTTTAGGGTTCAGGGTTAGTGTTAGCATTAGGGCTTAAGGTTAGGATTAGGCGGTAGGTTAGATTTAGGGTTAGATCTAGGCGTTAGGGTAAGGGCTAGCGTTAGGGTTAAGAGATAGGGTTAGGTTTAATGCTTAGGATTAGGGTTAGGGTTTGGGGTTAAAGTAAGTGTTAGGGGTTAGGTTTAAGGATCCAAGGTTAGGGTTATTTTTAGCTGTAGTGTTAGGGTTAGGGATAAGGGATCCCATTAGCATTAAGGGTCTTCCTTACTGTAGGGTTAAGGGTTAGGCTTAGAGTTAAAGGTTAAGGTTAGGGTCAGTGTTAAGATTTAGGGTGAGGGTTAACTGTTAGGGTAAAGGTTAAGCGTTAGGGTTAGGGATTAGTGATTAGGGTTTTTGGTTAGTGTTAGGGTTAGCGGTTAGGAGTTAGTGTTTCATGAAGGGGTATGGTTAGAATTAGGATTGGGGTTAGAGTTAGGGTGAGGTATAGGGGTTAGGTTTAGGGGTTAGTTTTAGGGTAAAAGGATAGGATTAGGGTTACGGGTTGGGCTTAGGTTTAGGGTTAAAGTTTACTGCTAGGGTTAGGGATAGGGTTCAGGGTTAGCTTTAGGGGTTCTGGTTAGGGTTAGGTGTTAGGTTAGTGTGAGGGTTAGGTCTAGTCGTGAGGGTAAGGTTTAGGGTTAGCTTTAAGAGCTAGGGTTAGGTTTAATGGTTAGGATTAGGATTAGGGTTAAGGGTTAGGGTAAGGCTTAGGGGTTAGGGTGAAGGGTTAGGGTCAAGGGTTAGGGTTTATGTTACGCATAGCGTTGGGGTTAGAAGTAAGGGTTACTGTCAGTGTTAGGGTTGTAGGTAGGGTTACGGTTAGGGTTAGCGGTTTAGAATTAGGGTTAGGGATTAGGTGTCACAGTGATGACTAGGAGATAGGGTTAGAATTATGGGATAGGGGTTGTTCTCAGGAAATGGGTTTAGCATTAACGTTAGGATAAGAGGTTAAAGTTAGGCGCACGGTGAGGTTTACGTGTTAAGGGGAGAAATAGGAACAGGGTTGGGTGTTATGTTCAGGGTTAGGGTTATCTGTTAAAGGTATTGTTTATGCTTAGCGCATGGGCCCTGTCTGCATTAGGCGGGCGGGGGGAGTTTAGGGGGCTGGGATTGTACCTGGGAACCCACTCTATCATACTCTGGGTATGGGCCCGTGGGTTTCATGCAGGACACAGTGGTAGAGCCTCCTTTCACGCATGGCATGGGAGGATTGCAGGCTTTCTAAACTCTAAGAAAGCAAGAAGTCTGAGAATTAGATTTAGGGTTATGATTATGGTTAGGGTTAAGGATGAAGTTTAGTGTTAGGGTGAGGGCTTAGGGTTAGGGATTAGGGTTAGGGTTAAAGGTTACTCTTAGGTTTAACGGTTACACTTTGGTTTAGGGTTGAGGTTTACGGTTAGGGTTAAGATGAGGGGTTAGGGTTTGGTATAGGGTTAGGGTTAAGTGTTAGGTGTAGGGTTGAAGATTAGGATTAGGGTTAGGATTAAAGGTTAGCGTGAGAGTTAACGCTTAGGGTTAAGGTTAAGTGTTAGGGTTAGGGTTAGGGTTAGGGTTAGTTTTAGGGTTAGAGTTATGTGCTATGGTTTGTGTTAGAGGTTAGGGTTAGGTTTACTGGTCACGGTTAGGGTTACGTTTAGGGGGTAGCATTAGGGTTAGGGTGAGGGTTAAGGGATAGGATTAGGGGTAAGTGTTGGGCTTACGGTTAGGGTTTAGTGTTAGGGTTGGCATTATGGATTAGGGTTAGGGTCAGGGTTAAATGCTTGGGTGCGGGTAATGGTTAGGGTCAGGGTTTAGGTTCACGGATAGGGTTAGTGTTAAGGGTTACGGGTAGGTTTAGGGTTCATGGTTAGTGTTAGCATTAGGGCTTAAGGTTAGGATTAGGCAGTAGTTTAGATTTAGGGTTAGATATAGGCGTTAGGGTAAGGGCTAGCGTTAGGGTTAGGAGATAGGGTTAGGTTTAATGCTTAGGATTAGGGTTAGGGTTTGGGGTTAAAGTAAGTGTTAGGGGTTAGGTTTAAGGATCCAAGGTTAGGGTTATTTTTAGCTGTAGTGTTAGGGTTAGGGATAAGGGATCCCATTAGCATTAAGGGTCTTCCTTACTGTAGGGTTAAGGGTTAGGCTTAGAGTTAAAGGTTAAGGTTAGGGTTAGTGTTAAGATTTAGGGTGAGGGTTAACGGTTAGGGTAAAGGTTAAGCGTTAGGGTTAGGGTTAGGTATTAGTGATTAGGGTTTTTGGTTAGTGTTAGTGTTAGCGGTTAGGAGTTAGTGTTTTATGAAGGGGTATGGTTAGAATTAGGATTGGGGTTAGAGTTAGGGTAAGGTATAGGGGTTAGGTTTAGGGGTTAGTTTTAGGGTAAAAGGATAGGATTAGGGTTACGGGTTGGCCTTACGTTTAGGGTTAAAGTTTACTGCTAGGGTTAGGGATAGGGTTCAGGGTTAGCTTTAGGGGTTCTGGTTAGGGTTAGGTGTTAGGTTAGTGTCAGGGTTAGGTCTAGTCGTGAGGGTAAGGTTTAGGGTTAGCTTTAAGAGCTAGGGTTAGGTTTAATGGTTAGGATTAGGATTAGGGTTAAGGGTTAGGGTAAGGCTTAGGGGTTAGGGTGAAGGGTTAGGGTCAAGGGTTAGGGTTTTTGTTAGGCATAGCGTTGGGGTTAGAAGTAAGGGTTACTGTCAGTGTTAGGGATGTAGGTAGGGTTACGGTTAGGGTTAGCGGTTTAGAATTAGGGTTAGGGATTAGGTGTCACAGTGATGACTAGGAGATAGGGTTAGAATTATGGGATAGGGGTTGTTCTCAGGAAATGGGTTATGCATTAACGTTAGGATAAGAGGTTAAAGTTAGGCGCACGGTGAGGTTTACGTGTTAAGGAGAGAAATAGGAACAGGGTTGGGTGTTATGTTCAGGGTTAGGGTTATCTGTTAAAGGTATTGTTTATGCTTAGCGCACGGGCCCTGTCTGCATTAGGCGGGCGGGGGGAGTTTAGGGGGCTGGGATTGTACCCGGGAACCCACTCTATCATACTCTGGGTATGGGCCCGTGGGTTTCATGCAGGACACAGTGGTGGAGCCTCCTTTCACGCATGGCATGGGAGGATTGCAGGCTTTCTAAACTCTAAGAAAGCAAGAAGTCTGAGAATTAGATTTAGGGTTAGGATTATGGTTAGGGTTAAGGATGAAGTTTAGTGTTAGGGTGAGGGCTTAGGGTTAGGGATTAGGGTTAGGGTTAAAGGTTACTCTTAGGTTTAACGGTTACACTTTGGTTTAGGGTTGAGGTTTACGGTTAGGGTTAAGATGAGGGGTTAGGGTTTCGTACAGGGTTAGGGTTAAGTGTTAGGTTTAGGGTTGAAGATTAGGATTAGGGTTAGGATTAAAGGTTAGCGTGAGAGTTAACGCTTAGGATTAAGGTTAAGAGTTAGGGTTAGGGTTAGGGTTAGGGTTAGTTTTAGGGTTAGAGTTATGTTCTATGGTTTGTGTTAGAGGTTAGGGTTAGGTTTACTGGTCACAGTTAGGGTTACGTTTAGGGGTTAGCATTAGGGTTAGGGTTAGGGTTAGGGGATAGGATTAGGGTTAAGTGTTGGGCTTAGGGTTAGGGTTTAGTGTTAAGTTTGGCATTAAGGATTAGGGTTAGGGTCAGGGTTAAATGCTTGGGTGCGGGTAATGGTTGGGTCAGGGTTTAGGTTCACGGATAGGGTTAGTGTTAAGGGTTACGGGTAGCTTTAGGGTTCAGGGTTAGTGTTAGCATTAGGGCTTAAGGTTAGGATTAGGCGGTAGGTTAGATTTAGGGTTAGATCTAGGCGTTAGGGTAAGGGCTAGCGTTAGGGTTAAGAGATAGGGTTAGGTTTAATGCTTAGGATTAGGGTTAGGGTTTGGGGTTAAAGTAAGTGTTAGGGGTTAGGTTTAAGGATCCAAGGTTAGGGTTATTTTTAGCTGTAGTATTAGGGTTAGGGATAAGGGATCCCATTAGCATTAAGGGTCTTCCTTACTGTAGGGTTAAGGGTTAGGCTTAGAGTTAAAGGTTAAGGTTAGGGTCAGTGTTAAGATTTAGGGTGAGGGTTAACGGTTAGGGTAAAGGTTAAGCGTTAGGGTTAGGGATTAGTGATTAGGGTTTTTGGTTAGTGTTAGGGTTAGCGGTTAGGAGTTAGTGTTTTATGAAGGGGTATGGTTAGAATTAGGATTGGGGTTAGTGTTAGGGTGAGGTATAGGGGTTAGGTTTAGGGGTTAGTTTTAGGGTAAAAGGATAGGATTAGGGTTACGGGTTGGGCTTACGTTTAGGGTTAAAGTTTACTGCTAGGGTTAGGGATAGGGTTCAGGGTTAGCTTTAGGGGTTCTGGTTAGGGTTAGGTGTTAGGTTAGTGTCAGGGTTAGGTCTAGTCGTGAGGGTAAGGTTTAGGGTTAGCTTTAAGAGCTAGGGTTAGGTTTAATGGTTAGGATTAGGATTAGGGTTAAGGGTTAGGGTAAGGCTTAGGGGTTAGGGTGAAGGGTTAGGGCCAAGGGTTAGGGTTTTTGTTAGGCATAGCGTTGGGGTTAGAAGTAAGGGTTACTGTCAGTGTTAGGGTTGTAGGTAGGGTTACGGTTAGGGTTAGCGGTTTAGAATTAGGGTTAGGGATTAGGTGTCACAGTGATGACTAGGAGATAGGGTTAGAATTATGAGATAGGGGTTGTTCTCAGGAAATGGGTTATGCATTAACGTTAGGATAAGAGGTTAAATTTAGGCGCACCGTGAGGTTTACCTCTTAAGGGGAGAAATAGAAACAGGGTTGAGTGTTATGTTCAGGGTTAGGGTTATCTGTTAAAGGTATTGTTTATGCTTAGCGCACGGGCCCTGTCTGCATTAGGTGGGCGGGGGGAGTTTAGGGGGCTGGGATTGTACCCGGGAACCCACTCTATCATACTCTGGGTATGGGCCCGTGGGTTTCATGCAGGACACAGTGGTAGAGCCTCCTTTCACGCATGGCATGGGAGGATTGCAGGCTTTCTAAACTCTAAGAAAGCAAGAAGTCTGAGAATTAGATTTAGGGTTAGGATTCTGGTTAGGGTTAAGGATGAAGTTTAGTGTTAGGGTGAGGGCTTAGGGTTAGGGAATAGGTTTAGGGTTAAAGGTTACTCTTAGGTTTAACGGTTACACTTTGGTTTAGGGTTGAGGTTTACGGTTAGGTTTAAGATGAGGGGTTAGGGTTTGGTACAGGGTTAGGGTTAAGTGTTAGGTTTAGGGTTGAAGATTAGGATTAGGGTTAGGATTAAAGGTTAGCGTGAGAGTTAACGCTTAGGGTTAAGGTTAAGAGTTAGGGTTAGGGTTAGGGTTAGGGTTAGTTTTAGGGTTAGAGTTATGTGCTATGGTTTGTGTTAGAGGTTGGGGTTAGGTTTACTGGTCACGGTTAGGGTTACGTTTAGGGGGTAGCATTAGGGTTAGGGTGAGGGTTAAGGGATAGGATTAGGGGTAAGTGTTGGGCTTACGGTTAGGGTTTAGTGTTAGGGTTGGCATTAAGGATTAGGGTTAGGGTCAGGGTTAAATGCTTGGGTGCGGGTAATGGTTAGGGTCAGGGTTTCGGTTCACGGATAGGGTTAGTGTTAAGGGTTACGGGTAGGTTTAGGGTTCATGGTTAGTGTTAGCATTAGGGCTTAAGGTTAGGATTAGGCGGTAGGTTAGATTTAGGGTTAGATCTAGGCGTTAGGGTAAGGGCTAGCGTTAGGGTTAAGAGATAGGGTTAGGTTTAATGCTTAGGATTAGGGTTAGGGTTTGGGGTTAAAGTAAGTGTTAGGGGTTAGGTTTAAGGATCCAAGGTTAGGGTTATTTTTAGCTGTAGTGTTAGGGTTAGGGATAAGGGATCCCATTAGCATTAAGGGTCTTCCTTACTGTAGGGTTAAGGGTTAGTCTTAGAGTTAAAGGTTAAGGTTAGGGTCAGTGTTAAGATTTAGGGTGAGGGTTAACGGTTAGGGTAAAGGTTAAGCGTTAGGGTTAGGGTTAGGGATTAGTGATTAGGGTTTTTGGTTAGTGTTAGGGTTAGCGGTTAGGAGTTAGTGTTTTATGAAGGGGTATGGTTAGAATTAGGATTGGGGTTAGAATTAGGGTGAGGTATAGGGGTTAGGTTTAGGGGTTAGTTTTAGGGTAAAAGGATAGGATTAGGGTTACGGGTTGGGCTTAGGTTTAGGGTTAAAGTTTACTGCTAGGGTTAGGGATAGGGTTCAGGATTAGCTTTCGGGGTTCTGGTTAGGGTTAGGTGATAGGTTAGTGTCAGGGTTAGGTCTAGTCGTGAGGGTAAGGTTTAGGGTTAGCTTTAAGAGCTAGGGTTAGGTTTAATGGTTAGGATTAGGATTAGGGTTAAGGGTTAGGGTAAGGCTTAGGGGTTAGGGTGAAGGGTTAGGGTCAAGGGTTAGGGTTTTTGTTAGGCATAGCGTTGGGGTTAGAAGTAAGGGTTACTGTCAGTGTTAGGGTTGTAGGTAGGGTTACGGTTAGGGTTAGCGGTTTAGAATTAGGGTTAGGGATTAGGTGTCACAGTGATGACTAGGAGATAGGGTTAGAATTATGGGATAGGGGTTGTTCTCAGGAAATGGGTTATGCATTAACGTTAGGATAAGAGGTTAAAGTTAGGCGCACCGTGAGGTTTACCTCTTAAGGGGAGAAATAGAAACAGGGTTGAGTGTTATGTTCAGGGTTAGGGTTATCTGTTAAAGGTATTGTTTATGCTTAGCGCACGGGCCCTGTCTGCATTAGGTGGGCGGGGGGAGTTTAGGGGGCTGGGATTGTACCCGGGAACCCACTCTATCATACTCTGGGTATGGGCCCGTGGGTTTCATGCAGGACACAGGGGTAGAGCCTCCTTTCACGCATGGCATGGGAGGATTGCAGGCTTTCTAAACTCTAAGAAAGCAAGAAGTCTGAGAATTAGATTTAGGGTTAGGATTCTGGTTAGGGTTAAGGATGAAGTTTAGTGTTAGGGTGAGGGCTTAGGGTTAGGGATTAGGGTTAGGCTTAAGGGTTACTCTTAGGTTTAACGGTTACACTTTGGTTTAGGGTTGAGGTTTACGGTTAGGTTTAAGATGAGGGGTTAGGGTTTGGTACAGGGTTAGGGTTAAGTGTTAGGTTTAGGGTTGAAGATTAGGATTAGGGTTAGGATTAAAGGTTAGCGTGAGAGTTAACGCTTAGGGTTAAGGTTAAGAGTTAGGGTTAGGGTTAGGGTTAGGGTTAGTTTTAGGGTTAGAGTTATGTGCTATGCTTTGTGTTAGAGGTTAGGGTTAGGTTTACTGGTCACGGTTAGGGTTACGTTTAGGGGGTAGCATTAGGGTTAGGGTGAGGGTTAAGGGATAGGATTAGGGTTAAGTGTTGGGCTTAGGGTTAGGGTTTAGTGTTAAAGTTCTCATTAAGGATTAGGGTTAGGGGCACGGTTAAATTCTTGGGTGCGGGTAATGGTTAGGGTCAGGGTTTAGGTTCACGGATAGGGTTAGTGTTAAGGGTTACGGGTAGGTTTAGGGTTCAGGGTTAGTGTTAGCATTAGGGTTTAAGGTTAGGATTAGGCGGTAGGTTAGATTTAGGTTTAGATCTAGGCGTTAGGGTAAGGGCTAGCGTTAGGGTTAAGAGATAGGGTTAGGTTTAATGCTTAGGATTAGGGTTAGGGTTTGGGGTTAAAGTAAGTGTTAGGGGTTAGGTTTAAGGATCCAAGGTTAGGGTTATTTTTAGCTGTAGTGTTAGGGTTAGGGATAAGGGATCCCATTAGCATTAAGGGTCTTCCTTACTGTAGGGTTAAGGGTTGGGCTTAGAGTTAAAGGTTAAGGTTAGGGTCAGTGTTAAGATTTAGGGTGAGGGTTAAATGTTAGGGTAAAGGTTAAGCGTTAGGGTTAGGGATTAGTGATTAGGGTTTTTGGTTAGTGTTAGGGTTAGCGGTTAGGAGTTAGTGCTTTATGAAGGGGTATGGTTAGAATTAGGATTGGGGTTAGAGTTAGGGTGAGGTATAGGGGTTAGGTTTAGGGGTTAGTTTTAGGGTAAAAGGATAGGATTAGTGTTACGGGTTGGGCTTAGGTTTAGGGTTAAAGTTTACTGTTTGGGTTAGGGATAGGGTTCAGTGTTAGCTTTAGGGGTTCTGGTTAGGGTTAGGTGTTAGGTTAGTGTCAGGGTTAGGTCTAGTCGTGAGGGTAAGGTTTAGTGTTAGCTTTAAGAGCTAGGGTTAGGTTTAATGGTTAGGATTAGGATTAGGGTTAAGGGTTAGGGTAAGGCTTAGGGGTTAGGGTGAAGGGTTAGGGTCAAGGGTTAGGGTTTTTGTTAGGCATAGCGTTGGGGTTAGAAGTAAGGGTTACTGTCAGTGTTAGGGATGTAGGTAGGGTTACGGTTAGGGTTAGCGGTTTAGAATTAGGGTTTGGGATTAGGTGTCACAGTGATGACTAGGAGATAGGGTTAGAATTATGGGATAGGGGTTGTTCTCAGGAAATGGGTTATGCATTAACGTTAGGATAAGAGGTTAAAGTTAGGCGCACGGTGAGGTTTACGTGTTAAGGGGAGAAATAGGAACAGGGTTGGGTGTTATGTTCAGGGTTAGGGTTATCTGTTAAAGGTATTGTTTATGCTTAGCGCACGGGCCCTGTCTGCATTAGGCGGGCAGGGGGAGTTTAGGGGGCTGGGATTGTACCCGGGAACCAACTCTATCATACTCTGGGTATGGGCCCATGGGTTTCATGCAGGACACAGTGGTACAGCCTCCTTTCACGCATGGCATGGGAGGATTGCAGGCTTTCTAAACTCTAAGAAAGCAAGAAGTCTGAGAATTAGATTTAGGGTTAGGATTCTGGTTAGGGTTAAGGATGAAGTTTAGTGTTAGGGTGAGGGCTTAGGGTTAGGGATTAGGGTTAGGCTTAAGGGTTACTCTTAGGTTTAACGGTTACACTTTGGTTTAGGATTGAGGTTTATAGTTAGGGTTAAGATGAGGGGTTAGGGTTTGGTACAGGGTTAGGGTTAAGTGTTAGATTTAGGGTTGAAGATTAGGATTAGGGTTAGGATTAAAGGTTAGCGTGAGAATTAACGCTTAGGGTTAAGGTTAAGAGTTAGGGTTTAGGGTTAGGTTTAGGGTTAGGGTTAGTTTTAGGGTTAGAGTTATGTGCTATGGTTTGTGTTAGAGGTTAGGGTTAGGTTTACTGGTCACGGTTAGGGTTACGTTTAGGGGTTAGCATTAGGGTTAGGGTTAGGGTTAGGGGATAGGATTAGGGTTAAGTGTTGGGGTTAGGGTTAGGGTTTAGTGTTAAGGTTGGCATTAAGGATTAGGGTTAGGGTCAGGGTTAAATGCTTGGGTGCGGGTAATGGTTAGGGTCAGGGTTTAGGTTCACGGATAGGGTTAGTGTTAAGGGTTACGG
The DNA here is from genome assembly GCF_041146395.1 of Eulemur rufifrons. Taxonomy (NCBI): domain Eukaryota; kingdom Metazoa; phylum Chordata; class Mammalia; order Primates; family Lemuridae; genus Eulemur; species Eulemur rufifrons. The sequence continues at coordinate 475,070 of NW_027182909.1, read as the reverse complement.
GTAGGTTTAGGGTTCAGGGTTAGTGTTAGCATTAGGGCTTAAGGTTAGGATTAGGCTGTAGGTTAGATTTAGGGTTAGATCTAGGCGTTAGGGTAAGGTCTAGCGTTAGGGTTAAGAGATAGGGTTAGGTTTAATGCTTAGGATTAGGGTTAGGGTTTGGGGTTAAAGTAAGTGTTAGGGGTTAGGATTAAGGATCCAAGGTTAGGGATATTTTTAGCTGTAGTGTTAGGGTTAGGGATAAGGGATCCCATTAGCATTAAGGGTCTTCCTTACTGTAGGGTTAAGGGTTAGGCTTAGAGTTAAAGGTTAAGGTTAGGGTCAGTGTTAAGATTTAGGGTGAGGGTTAACGGTTAGGCTAAAGGTTAAGCGTTAGGGTTAGGGATTAGTGATTAGGGTTTTTGGTTAGTGTTAGTGTTAGCGGTTAGGAGTTAGTGTTTTATGAAGGGGTATTGTTAGAATTAGGATTGGGGTTAGAGTTAGGGTGAGGTATAGGGGTTAGGTTTCGGGGTTAGTTTTAGGGTAAAAGGATAGGATTAGGGTTACGGGTTGGGCTTAGGTTTAGGGTTAAAGTTTACTGCTAGGGTTAGGGATAGGTTTCAGGTTAGCTTTAGGGGTTCTGGTTAGGGTTAGGTGTTAGGTTAGTGTCAGGGTTAGGTCTAGTCGTGAGGGTAAGGTTTAGGGTTAGCTTTAAGAGCTAGGGTTAGGTTTAATGGTTAGGATTAGGATTAGGGTTAAGGGTTAGGGTAAGGCTTAGGGGTTAGGGTGAAGGGTTAGGGTCAAGGGTTAGGGTTTATGTTAGGCATAGCGTTGGGGTTAGAAGTAAGGGTTACTGTCAGTGTTAGGGTTGTAGGTAGGGTTACGGTTAGGTTTAGCGGTTTAGAATTAGGGTTAGGGATTAGGTGTCACAGTGATGAGTAGGAGATAGGGTTAGAATTATGGGATAGGGGTTGTTCTCAGGAAATGGGTTATGCATTAACGTTAGGATAAGAGGTTAAAGTTAGGCGCACGGTGAGGTTTACGTGTTAAGGGGAGAAATAGGAACAGGTTTGGGTGTTATGTTCAGGGTTAGGGTTATCTGTTAAAGGTATTGTTTATGCTTAGCGCACGGGCCCTGTCTGCATTAGGCGGGCGGGGGGAGTTTAGGGGGCTGGGATTGTACCCGGGAACCCACTCTATCATACTCTGGGTATGGGCCCGTGGGTTTCATGCAGGACACAGTGGTAGAGCCTCCTTTCACGCATGGCATGGGAGGATTGCAGGCTTTCTAAACTCTAAGAAAGCAAGAAGTCTGAGAATTAGATTTAGGGTTAGGATTCTGGTTAGGGTTAAGGATGAAGTTTAGTGTTAGGGTGAGGGCTTAGGGTTAGGGATTAGGGTTAGGGTTAAAGGTTACTCTTAGGTTTAACGGTTACACTTTGGTTTAAGGTTGAGGTTTACCGTTAGGGTTAAGATGAGGGGTTAGGGTTTGGTACAGGGTTAGGGTTAAGTGTTAGGTTTAGGGTTGAAGATTAGGATTAGGTTTAGGATTAAAGGTTAGCGTGAGAGTTAACGCTTAGGGTTAAGGTTAAGAGTTAGGGTTTAGGGTTAGGGTTAGGGTTAGGGTTAGTTTTAGGGTTAGAGTTAAGTGCTATGGTTTGTGTTAGAGGTTAGGGTTAGGTTTACTGGTCACGGTTAGGGTTACGTTTAGGGGGTAGCATTAGTTTTAGGGTTAGGGTTAAGGGATAGGATTAGGGGTAATTGTTGGGCTTACGGTTAGGATTTATTGTTAGGGTTAGCATTAAGGATTAGGGTTAGGGTCAGGGTTAAATGCTTGGGTGCGGGTAATGGTTAGGGTCAGGGTTTAGGTTCACGGATAGTGTTAGTGTTAAGGGTTACGGGTAGGTTTAGGGTTCAGGGTTAGTGTTAGCATTACTGCTTAAGGTTAGGATTAGGCGGTAGGTTAGATTTAGGGTTAGATGTAGGCGTTAGGGTAAGGGCTAGCGTTAGGGTTAAGAGATAGGGTTAGGTTTAATGCTTAGGATTAGGGTTAGGGTTTGGGGTTAAAGTAAGTGTTAGGGGTTAGGTTTAAGGATCCAAGGTTAGGGTTACTTTTAGCTGTAGTGTTAGGGTTAGGGATAAGGGATCCCATTAGCATTAAGTGTCTTCCTTACTGTAGGGTTAAGGGTTAGGCTTAGAGTTAAAGGTTAAGGTTAGGGTCAGTGTTAAGATTTAGGGTGAGGGTTAACGGTTAGGGTAAAGGTTAAGCGTTAGGGTTAGGGATTAGTGATTAGGGTTTTTGGTTAGTGTTAGGGTTAGCGGTTAGGAGTTAGTGTTTTATGAAGGGGTATGGTTAGAATTAGGATTGGGGTTAGAGTTAGGGTGAGGTATAGGGGTTAGGTTTAGGGGTTAGTTTTAGGGTAAAAGGATAGGATTAGGGTTACGGGTTGGGCTTACGTTTAGGGTTAAAGTTTACTGCTAGGGTGAGGGATAGGGTTCAGGATTAGCTTTAGGGGTTCTGGTTAGTGTTAGGTGAAAGGTTAGTGTCAGGGTTAGGTCTAGTCGTGAGGGTAAGGTTTAGGGTTAGCTTTAAGAGCTAGGGTTAGGTTTAATGGTTAGGATTAGGATTAGGGTTAAGGGTTAGGGTAAGGCTTAGGGGTTAGGGTGAAGGGTTAGGGTCAAGGGTTAGGGTTTTTGTTAGGCATAGCGTTCGGGTTAGAAGTAAGGGTTACGGTCAGTGTTAGGGTTGTAGGTAGGGTTAAAGTTAGGGTTAGCGGTTTAGAATTAGGGTTAGGGATTAGGTGTCACAGTGATGACTAGGAGATAGGGTTAGAATTATGGGATAGGGGTTGTTCTCAGTAAATGGGTTATGCATTAACGTTAGGATAAGAGGTTAAAGTTAGGCGCACGGTGAGGTTTACGTGTTAAGGGGAGAAATAGGAACAGGGTTGGGTGTTATGTTCAGGGTTAGGGTTATCTGTTAAAGGTATTGTTTATGCTTAGCGCACGGGCCCTGTCTGCATTAGGCGGGCGGGGGGAGTTTAGGGGGCTGGGATTGTACCCGGGAAGCCACTCTATCATACTCTGGGTATGGGCCCGTGGGTTTCATGCAGGACACAGTGGTAGAGCCTCCTTTCACGCATGGCATGGGAGGATTGCAGGCTTTCTAAACTCTAAGAAAGCAAGAAGTCTGAGAATTAGATTTAGGGTTAGGATTCTGGTTAGGGTTAAGGATGAAGTTTAGTGTTAGGGTCAGGGCTTAGGGTTAGGGATTAGGGTTAGGGTTAAAGGTTACTCTTAGGTTTAACGGTTACACTTTGGTTTAGGGTTGAGGTTTACGGTTAGGGTTAAGATGAGAGGTTAGGGTGTGGAACAGGTTAGGGTTAAGTGTTAGGTTTAGGGTTGAAGATTAGGATTAGGGTTAGGATTAAAGGTTAGCGTGAGAGTTAACGCTTAGGGTTAAGGTTAAGAGTTAGGGTTTAGGGTTAGGATTAGGGTTAGGGTTAGTTTTAGGGTTAGAGTTATGTGCTATGGTTTGTGTTAGAGGTTAGGGTTAGGTTTACTGGTCACGGTTAGGGTTACGTTTAGGGGGTAGCATTAGGGTTAGGGTTAGGGTTAAGGGATAGGATTAGGGTTAAGTGTTGGGCTTAGGGTTAGGGTTTAGTGTTAGGTTTATCATTAAGAATTAGGGTTAGAATCAGGGTTAAATGCTTGGGGTCGGGTAATGGTTAGGGTCAGTTTTAAGGTTCACGGATGGGGTTAGTGTTAAGGGTTACGGGTAGGTTTAGGGTTCAGGGTTAGTGTTAGCATTAGGGCTTAAGGTTAGGATTAGGCGGTAGGTTAGATTTAGGGTTAGAACTAGGCGTTAGGGTAAGGGCTAGCGTTCGGGTTAAGAGATAGGGTTAGGTTTAATGCTTAGGATTAGGGTTAGGGTTTGGGGATAAAGTAAGTGTTAGGGGTTAGGTTTAAGGATCCCAGGTTAGGGTTATTTTTAGCTGTAGTGTTAGGGTTAGGGATAAGGGATCCCATTAGCATTAAGGGTCTTCCTTTCTGTAGGGTTAAGGTTTGGCTTAGAGTTAAAGGTTAAGGTTAGGGTCAGTGTTAAGATTTAGGGTGAGGGTTAATGGTTAGGGTAAAGGTTAAGCGTTAGGGTTAGGGATTAGTGATTAGGGTTTTTGGTTAGTTTTAGGGTTAGCGGTTAGGAGTTAGTGTTTTATGAAAGGGTATGGTTAGAATTAGGATTGGGGTTAGAGTTAGGGTGAGGTATAGGTGTTAGGTTTAGGGGTTAGTTTTAGGGTAAAAGGATAGGATTAGGGTTACGGGTTTTGCTTAGGTTTATGGCTAAAGTTTACTGCTAGGGTTAGGGATAGGGTTCAGGGTTAGCTTTAGGGTTTCTGGTTAGGGTTAGGTGTTAGGTTAGTGTCAGGGTTAGGTCTAGTCGTGAGGTTAAGGTTTAGGGTTAGCTTTAAGAGCTAGGGTTAGGTTTAATGTTTAGGATTAGGATTAGGGTTAAGGGTTAGCGTAAGGCTTAGGGGTTAGGGTGAAGGGTTAGGGTCAAGGGTTAGGGTTTTTGTTAGGCATAGCGTTGGGGTTAGAAGTAAGGGTTACTGTCAGTGTTAGGGTTGTAGGTAGGGTTACGGTTAGGGTTAGCGGTTTAGAATTAGGGTTAGGGATTAGGTGTCACAGTGATGACTAGGAGATAGGGTTAGAATTATGGGATAGGGGTTGTTCTCAGGAAATGGGTTATGCATTAACGTTAGGATAAGAGGTTAAAGTTAGGCGCACGGTGAGGTTTACGTGTTAAGGGGAGAAATAGGAACAGGGTTGGGTGTTATGTTCAGGGTTAGGGTTATCTGTTAAAGGTATGGTTTATGCTTAGCGCACGGGCTCTGTTTGGATTAGGCGGGCGGGGGGAGTTTAGGGGGCTGGGATTGTACCCGGGAACCCACTCTATCATACTCTGGGTATGGCCCCGTGGGTTTCATGCACGACACAGTGGTAGAGCCTCCTTTCACGCATGGCATGGGAGGATTGCAGGCTTTCTAAACTCTAAGAAAGCAAGAAGTCTGAGAATTAGATTTAGGGTTAGGATTCTGGTTAGGGTTAAGGATGAAGTTTAGTGTTAGGGTGAGGGTTTAGGGTTAGGGATTAGGGTTAGGGTTAAAGGTTACTCTTAGGTTTAACGGATACACTTTGGTTTAGGGTTTAGGTTTACCGTTAGGGTTAAGATGAGGGGTTAGGGTGTGGTACAGGGTTAGGGTTAAGTGTTAGGTTTAGGGTTGAAGATTAGGATTAGGGTTAGGATTAAAGGTTAGCGTGAGAGTTAACGCTTAGTGTTAAGGTTAAGAGTTAGGGTTAGGGTTAGGGTTAGGGTTAGTTTTAGGGTTAGAGTTATGTGCTATGGTTTGTGTTAGAGGTTAGGGTTAGGTTTACTGGTCACGGTTAGGGTTACGTTTAGGGGTTAGCATTAGGGTTAAGGTTAGGGTTAAGGGATAGGATTAGGGATAAGTGTTGGGCTTAGGGTTAGGGTTTAGTGTTAGGGTTAGCATTAAGGATTAGGGTTAGGGTCAGGGTTAAATGCTTGGGTGCGGGTAATGGTTAGGGTCAGGGTTTAAGTTCACGGATAGGGTTAGTGTTAAGAGTTACGGGTAGGTTTAGGGTTCAGGGTTAGCGTTAGCATTAGGGTTTAAGGTTAGGATTAGCGGGAGGTTAGATTTAGGGATAGAACTAGACGTTAGGGAAAGGGCTAGGGTTAGGGTTAAGAGATAGGGTTAGGTTTAATGCTTAGGATTAGGGTTAGGGTTTGGGGATAAAGTAAGTGTTAGGGGTTAGGTTTAAGGATCCAAGGTTAGGGTTATTTTTAGCTGTAGTGTTAGGGTTAGGGATAAGGGATCCCATTAGCATTAAGGGTCTTCCTTACTGTAGGGTTAAGGTTTGGCTTAGAGTTAAAGGTTAAGGTTAGGGTCAGTGTTAAGATTTAGGGTGAGGGTTAATGGTTAGGGTAAAGGTTAAGCGTTAGGGTTAGGGATTAGTGATTAGGGTTTTTGGTTAGTGTTAGGGTTAGCGGTTAGGAGTTAGTGTTTTATGAAAGGGTATGGTTAGAATTAGGATTTGGGTTAGAGTTAGGGTGAGGTATAGGGGTTAGGTTTAGGGGTTAGTTTTAGGGTAAAAGGATAGGATTAGGGTTACGGGTTGGGCTTAGGTTTATGGCTAAAGTTTACTGCTAGGGTTAGGGATAGGGTTCAGGGTTAGCTTTAGGGGTTCTGGTTAGGGTTAGGTGTTAGGTTAGTGTCAGGGTTAGGTCTAGTCGTGAGGGTAAGGTTTAGGGTTAGCTTTAAGAGCTAGGGTTAGGTTTAATGGTTAGGATTAGGATTAGGGTTAAGGGTTAGGGTAAGGCTTAGGGGTTAGGGTCAAGGGTTAGGGTTTTTGTTAGGCATAGCGTTGGGTTTAGAAGTAAGGGTTACTGTCAGTGTTAGGGTTGTAGGTAGGGTTACGGTTAGGGTTAGCGGTTTAGAATTAGGGTTAGGGATTAGGTGTCACAGTGATGACTAGGAGATAGGGTTAGAATTATGGGATAGGGGTTGTTCTCAGAAATGGGTTATGCATTAACGTTAGGATAAGAGGTTAAAGTTAGGCGCACGGTGAGGTTTACGTGTTAAGGGGAGAAATAGGAACAGGGTTGGGTGTTATGTTCAGGGTTAGGGTTATCTGTTAAAGGTATTGTTTATGCTTAGCGCACGGGCCCTGTCTGCATTAGGCGGGCGGGGGGAATTTAGGGGGCTGGGATTTTACCCGGGAACCCACTCTATCATACTCTGGGTATGGGCCCGTGGGTTTCATGCAGGACACAGTGGTATAGCCTCCTTTCATGCATGGCATGGGAGGATTGCAGGCTTTCTAAACTCTAAGAAAGCAAGAAGGCTGAGAATTAGATTTAGGGTTAGGATTCTGGTTAGGGTTAAGGATGAAGTTTAGTGTTAGGGTGAGGGCTTAGGGTTAGGGATTAGAGTTAGGGTTAAAGGTTACTCTTAGGTTTAACGGCTACACTTTGGTTTAGGGTTGAGGTTTACTGTTAGGGTTAAGATGAGGGGTTAGGGTTTGGTACAGGGTTAGGCTTAAGTGTTAGGTTTAGGGTTGAAGATTAGGATTAGGGTTAGGATTAAAGGTTAGCGTGAGAGTTAACGCTTAGGGTTAAGGTTAAGAGTTAGGGTTTAGGGTTAGGTTTAGGGTTAGGGTTAGTTTTAGGGTTAGAGTTATGTGCTATGGTTTGTTTTAGAGGTTAGGGTTAGGTTTACTGGTCACGGTTAGGGTTAGGTTTAGGGGTTAGCATTAGGGTTAGAGTTAGGGTTAAGGGATAGGATTAGGGTTAAGTGTTGGGCTTAGGGTTAGGGTTTATTGTTAGGGTTAGCATTAAGGATTAGGGTTAGGGTCAGGGTTAAATGCCTGGGTGCGCGTAATGGTTAGGGTCAGGGTTAAAGTTCACGGACAGGGTTATTGTTAAGGGTTACGGGTAGCTTTAGTGTTCAGGGTTAGTGTTAGCATTAGTGCTTAAGGATAGGATTAAGCGGTAGGTTAGATTTAGGGTTAGATCTAGGCGTTAGGGTAAGGGCTAGCGTTAGGGTTAAGAGATAGGGTTAGGTTTAATGCTTAGGATTAGGGTTACGGAATGGGGTTAAAGTAAGTGTTAGGGGTTAGGTTTAAGGATCCAAGGTTAGGGTTATTTTTAGCTGTAGTGTTAGGGTTAGGGATAAGGGATCCCATTAGCATTAAGGGTCTTCCTTACTGTAGGGTTAAGGGTTAGGCTTAGAGTTAAAGGTTAAGGTTAGGATCAGTGTTAAGATTTAGGGGGAGAGTTAACGGTTAGGGTAAAGGATAAGCGTTAGGTTTAGGGATTAGTGATTAGGGTTTTTGGTTAGTGTTAGGGTTAGCGGTTAGGAGTTAGTGTTTTATGAAGGGGTATGGTTAGAATTAGGATAGGGGTTAGAGTTAGGGTGAGGTATAGGGGTTAGGTTTAGGGGTTAGTTTTAGGGTAAAAGGATAGGATTAGGGTTACGGGTTGGGCTTAGGTTTAGGGTTAAAGTTTCCTGCTGGAGTTAGGGATAGGGTTCAGGGTTAGCTTTAGGGGTTCTGGTTAGGGTTAGGTGTTAGTTTAGTGTCAGGGTTAGGTCTAGTCGTGAGGGTAAGGTTTAGGGTTAGCTTTAAGAGCTAGGGTTAGGTTTAATGGTTAGGATTAGGATTAGGGTTAAGGGTTAGGGTAAGGCTTAGGGGTTAGGGTCAAGGGTTAGGGTTTTTGTTAGGCATAGCGTTGGGGTTAGAAGTAAGGGTTACTGTCAGTGTTAGGGTTGTAGGTAGGGTTACGGTTAGGGTTAGCGGTTTAGAATTAGGGTTAGGGATTAGGTGTCACAGTGATGACTAGGAGATAGGGTTAGAATTATGGGATAGGGGTTGTTCTCAGAAATGGGTTATGCATTAACGTTAGGATAAGAGGTTAAAGTTAGGCGCACGGTGAGGTTTACGTGTTAAGGGGAGAAATAGGAACAGGGTTGGGTGTTATGTTCAGGGTTAGGGTTATCTGTTAAAGGTATTGTTTATGCTTAGCGCACGGGCCCTGTCTGCATTAGGCGGGCGGGGGGAGTTTAGGGGGCTGGGATTGTACCCGGGAACCCACTCTATCATACTCTGGGTATGGGCCCATGGGTTTCATGCAGGACACAGTGGTAGAGCCTCCTTTCATGCATGGCATGGGAGGATTGCAGGCTTTCTAAACTCTAAGAAAGCAAGAAGGCTGAGAATTAGATTTAGGGTTAGGATTATGGTTAGGGTTAAGGATGAAGTTTAGTGTTAGGGTGAGGGCTTAGGGTTAGGGATTAGGGTTAGGGTTAAAGGTTACTCTTAGGTTTAACGGTTACACTTTGGTTTAGGGTTGAGGTTTACTGTTAGGGTTAAGATGAGGGGTTAGGGTTTGGTACAGGGTTAGGGTTAAGTGTTAGGTTTAGGGTTGAAGATTAGGATTAGGGTTAGGATTAAAGGTTAGCGTGAGAATTAACGCTTAGGGTTAAGGTTAAGAGTTAGGGTTTAGGGTTAGGTTTAGGGTTAGGGTTAGTTTTAGGGTTAGAGTTATGTGCTATGGTTTGTGTTAGAGGTTAGGGTTAGGTTTACTGGTCACGGTTAGGGTTAGGTTTAGGGGTTAGCATTAGGGTTAGAGTTAGGGTTAAGGGATACGATTAGGGATAAGTGTTGGGCTTAGGGTTAGGGTTTAGTGTTAGGGTTAGCATTAAGGATTAGGGTTAGGGTCAGGGTTAAATGCCTGGGTGCGCGTAATGGTTAGGGTCAGGGTTAAAGTTCACGGACAGGGTTATTGTTAAGGGTTACGGGTAGCTTTAGGGTTCAGGGTTAGTGTTAGCATTAGTGCTTAAGGATAGGATTAAGCGGTAGGTTAAATTTAGGGTTAGATCTAGGCGTTAGGGTAAGGGCTAGCGTTAGGGTTAAGAGATAGGGTTAGGTTTAATGCTTAGGATTAGGGTTACGGAATGGGGTTAAAGTAAGTGTTAGGGGTTAGGTTTAAGGATCCAAGGTTAGGGTTATTTTTAGCTGTAGTGTTAGGGTTAGGGATAAGGGATCCCATTAGCATTAAGGGTCTTCCTTACTGTAGGGTTAAGGGTTAGGCTTAGAGTTAAAGGTTAAGGTTAGGATCAGTGTTAAGATTTAGGGTGAGAGTTAACGGTTAGGGTAAAGGATAAGCGTTAGGTTTAGGGATTAGTGATTAGGGTTTTTGGTTAGTGTTAGGGTTAGCGGTTAGAAGTTAGTGTTTTATGAAGGGGTATGGTTAGAATTAGGATTGGGGTTAGAGTTAGGGTGAGGTATAGGGGTTAGGTTTAGGGGTTAGTTTTAGGGTAAAAGGATAGGATTAGGGTTACGGGTTGGGCTTATGTTTAGGGTTAAAGTTTACTGCTAGGGTTAGGGATAGGGCTCAGGGTTAGCTTTAGGGGTTCTTGTTAGGGTTAGGTGTTAGGTTAGTGTCAGGGTTAGGTCTAGTCGTGAGGGTAAGGTTTAGGGTTAGCTTAAGAGCTAGGGTTACGTTTAATGGTTAGGATTAGGATTAGGGTTAAGGGTTAGGGTAAGGCTTAGGGGTTAGGGTGAAGGGTTAGGGTCAAGGGTTAGGGTTTTTGTTAGGCATAGTGTTGGGGTTAGAAATAAGGGTTACTGTCAGTGTTAGGGTTGTAGGTAGGGTTACGGTTAGGGTTAGCGGTTTAGAATTAGGGTTGTGGATTATGTGTCACAGTGATGACTAGGAGATAGGGTTAGAATTAAGGGATAGGGGTTGTTCTCAGGAAATGGGTTATGAATTAACGTTAGGATAAGAGGTTAAAGTTAGGCACACGGTGAGGTTTACGTGTTAAGGGGAGAAATAGGAACAGGGTTGGGTGTTATGTTCAGGGTTAGCGTTATCTGTTAAAGGTATAGTTTATGCTTAGCGCACGGGCCCTGTCTGCATTAGGCGGGCGGGGGGAGTTTAGGGGGCTGGGATTGTACCCAGGAACCCACTCTATCATACTCTGGGTATGGGCCCGTGGGTTTCATGCAGGACACAGTGGTAGAGCCTCCTTTCTCGCGTGGCATGGGAGGATTGCAGGCTTTCTAAACTCTAAGGAAGCAAGAAGTCTGAGAATTAGATTTAGGGTTAGGATTCTGGTTAGGGTTAAGGATGAAGTTTAGTGTTAGGGTGAGGGCTTAGGGTTAGGGATTAGGGTTAGGGTTAAAGGTTACTCTTAGGTTTAACGGTTACACTTTGGTTTAGGGTTGAGGTTTAGGGTTAGGGTTAAGATGAGGGGTTAGGGTTTGGTACAGGGTTAGGGTTAAGAGTTAGGTTTAGGGTTGAAGATTAGGATTAGGGTTAGGATTAAAGGTTAGCGTGAGAGTTAACGCTTAGCGTTAAGGTTAAGAGTTAGGGTTTAGGGTTAGGGTTAGGGTTAGGGTTAGTTTTAGGGTTAGAGTTATGTGCTATGGTTTGTGTTAGAGGTTAGGGTTAGGTTTACTGGTGACGGTTAGGGTTATGTTTAGGGGGTAGCATTAGGGTTAGGGTTAGGTTTAATGGATAGGATTAGAGATAAGTGTTGGGCTTAGGGTTAGGGTTTAGTGTTAGGGTTAGCATTAAGGATTAGGGTTAGGGTCAGGGTTAAATGCTTGGGTGCGGGTAATGGTTAGGGTAAGGGTTAAGGTTCACGGATAGAGTTAGTGTTAAGGGTTACGGGTAGGTTTAGGGTTCAGGGTTAGTGTTAACATTAGGGTTTAAGGTTAGGATTAGGCGGTAGGTTAGATTTAGGGTTAGATCTAGGCGTTAGGGTAAGGGCTAGTGTTAGGGTTAAGAGATAGGTTTAGGTTTAATGCTTAGGATTAGGGTTAGGGTTTGGGGTTAAAGTAAGTGTTAGGGGTTAGGTTTAAGGATCCAAGGTTAGGGTTATTTTTAGCTGTAGTGTTAGGGTTAGAGATAAGGGTACCCATTAGCATTAAGGGTCTTCCTTACTGTAGGGTTAAGGGTTAGTCTTAGAGGTAAAGGTTAAGGTTAGGGTCAGTGTTAAGATTTAGGGTGAGGGTTAACGGTTAGGGTAAAGGTTAAGCGTTAGGGTTAGGCATTAGTGATTAAGGATTTGGTTAGTGTTAGGGTTAGCAGTTAGGAATTAGCGTTTTATGAAGGGGTATGTTTAGAATTAGGATTGGGGTTAGAGTTAGGGTGAGGTATAGGGGTTAGGTTTCGGGGTTAGTTTTAGGGTAAAAGGATAGGATTAGGGTTACGGGTTGGGCTTAGGTTTAGGGTTAAAGTTTACTGCTAGGGTTAGGGATAGGGTTCAGGGTTAGCTTTAGGGGTTCTGGTTAGGGTTAGGTGTTAGGATAGTGTCAGGGTTAGGTCTAGTCTTGAGGGTAAAGTTTAGGTTGAGCTTTAAGAGCTAGGGTTAGGTTTAATGGTTAGGATTAGGATTAGGGTTAAGGGTTAGGGTAAGGCTTAGGGGTTAGGGTGAAGGGTTAGGGTCAAGGGTTAGGGTTTTTGTTAGGCATAGCGTTGGGGTTAGAAGTAAGGGTTACTGTCAGTGTTAGGGTTGTAGGTAGGGTTACGGTTAGGGTTAGCGGTTTAGAATTAGGGTTAGGGATTAGGTGTCACAGTGATGACTAGGAGATAGGGTTAGAATTATGGGATAGGGGTTGTTCTCAGGAAATGGGTTATGCATTAACGTTAGGATAAGAGGTTAAAGTTAGGCGCACGGTGAGGTTTACGTGTTAAGGGGAGAAATAGGAACAGGGTTGGGTGTTATGTTCAGGGTTAGGGTTATCTGTTAAAGGTATTGTTTATGCTTAGCGCACGGGCCCTGTCTGCATTAGGCGGGCGGGGGGAGTTTAGGGGGCTGGGATTGTACCCGGGAACCCACTCTATCATACTCTGGGTATGGGCCCGTGGGTTTCATGCAGGACACAGTGGTAGAGCCTCCTTTCACGCATGGCATGGGAGGATTGCAGGCTTTCTAAACTCTAAGAAAGCAAGAAGTCTGAGAATTAGATTTAGGGTTAGGATTCTGGTTAGGGTTAAGGATGAAGTTTAGTGTTAGGGTGAGGGCTTAGGGTTAGGGATTAGGGTTAGGGTTAAAGGTTACTCTTAGGTTTAACGGTTACACTTTGGTTTAGGGTTGAGGTTTACGGTTAGGGTTAAGATGAGGGGTTAGGGTTTGGTACAGGGTTAGGGTTAAGTGTTAGGTTTAGGGTTGAAGATTAGGATTAGGGTTAGGATTAAAGGTTAGCGTGAGAGTTAACGCTTAGGGTTAAGGTTAAGATTTAGGGTTTAGGGTTAGGTTTAGGGTTAGTTTTAGGGTTAGAGTTTTGTGCTATGGTTTGTGTTAGAGGTTAGGGTTAGGTTTACTGGTCACGGTTAGGGTTACGTTTATGGGGTAGCCTTAGGGTTAGGGTTAGGGTTAAGGGATAGGATTAGGGTTAAGTGTTGGACTTAGGGTTAGGGTTTAGTGTTAGGTTTATCATTAAGGATTAGGGTTAGAATCAGGGTTAAATGCTTGGGTGCGGGTAATGGTTAGGGTCCGGGTTAAGGTTCACGGATAGGGTTAGTGTTAAGGGTTACGGGTAGGTTTAGGGTTCATGGTTAGTGTTAGCATTAGGGCTTAAGGTTAGGATTAGGCGGTAGGTTAGATTTAGGGTTAGATGTAGGCGTTAGGGTAAGGGCTAGCGTTAGGGTTAAGAGATAGGGTTAGGTTTAATGCTTAGGATTAGGGTTAGTGTTTGGGGTTAAAGTAAGTGTTAGGGGTTAGGTTTAAGGATCAAAGGTTAGGGTTGTTTTTAGCTGTAGTGTTAGGGTTAGGGATAAGGGATCCCATTAGCATTAAGGGTCTTCCTTCCTGTAGGATTAAGGGTTAGGCTTAGAGTTAAAGGTTAAGGTTAGGGTCAGTGTTAAGATTTAGGGTGAGGGTTAACGGTTAGGGTAAAGGTTAAGCGTTAGGGTTAGGGATTAGTGATTAGGGTTTTTGGTTAGTGTTAGGGTTAGCGGTTAGGAGTTAGTGTTTTATGAAGGGGTATGGTTAGAATTAGGATTGGGGTTAGAGTTAGGGTGAGGTATAGGGGTTAGGTTTAGGGGTTAGTTTTAGGGTAAAAGGATAGGATAGGGTTACGGGTTGGGCTTAGGTTTAGGGTTAAAGTTTACTGCTAGGGTTAGGGATAGGGTTCAGGGTTAGCTTTAGGGGTTCTGGTTAGGGTTAGGTGTTAGGTTAGTGTCAGGGTTAGGTCTAGTCGTGAGGGTAAGGTTTAGGGTTAGCTTTAAGAGCTAGGGTTAGGTTTAATGGTTAGGATTAGGATTAGGGTTAAGGGTTAGGGTAAGGCTTAGGGGTTAGGGTGAAGGGTTAGGGTCAAGGGTTAGGGTTTTTGTTAGGCATAGCGTTGGGGTTAGAAGTAAGGGTTACTGTCAGTGTTAGGGTTGTAGGTAGGGTTACGGTTAGGGTTATCGGTTTAGAATTGGGGTTAGGGATTAGGTGTCACAGTGATGACTAGGAGATAGGGTTAGAATTATGGGATAGGGGTTGTTCTCAGGAAATGGGTTATGCATTAACGTTAGGATAAGAGGTTAAAGTTAGGCGCACGGTGAGGTTTACGTGTTAAGGGGAGAAATAGGAACAGGGTTGGGTGTTATGTTCAGGGTTAGGGTTATCTGTTAAAGGTATTGTTTACGCTTAGCGCACGGGCCCTGTCTGCATTAAGCGGGCGGGGGGAGTTTAGGGGGCTGGGATTGTACCCGGGAACCCACTCTATCATACTCTGGGTATGGGCCCGTGGGTTTCATGCAGGACACAGTGGTAGAGCCTCCTTTCACGCATGGCATGGGAGGATTGCAGGCTTTCTAAACTCTAAGAAAGCAAGAAGTCTGAGAATTAGATTTAGGGTTAGGATTCTGGTTAGGGTTAAGGATGAAGTTTAGTGTTAGGGTGAGGGTTTAGGGTTAGGGATTAGTGTTAGGGTTAAAGGTTACTCTTAGGTTTAAGGGTTACACTTTGGTTTAGGGTTGAGGTTTACAGTTAGGGTTAAGATGAGGGGTTAGGGTTTGGTACAGGGTTAGGGTTAAGTGTTAGGTTTAGGGTTGAAGATTAGGATTAGGGTTAGGATTAAAGGTTAGCGTGAGAGTTAACGCTTAGGGTTAAGGTTAAGGGTTAGGGTTTAGGGTTAGGGTTAGGGTTAGGGTTAGTTTTAGGGTTAGAGTTATGTGCTATGGTTTGTGTTAGAGGTTAGGGTTAGGTTTACTGGTCACGGTGAGGGTTACGTTTAGGGGGTAGCATTAGGCTTAGGGTTAAGGTTAAGGGATAGGATTAGGGATAAGTGTTGGGCTTAGAGTTAGGGTTTAGTGTTAGGGTTAGCATTAAGTATTAGGGTTAGGGTCAGGGTTAAATGATTGGGTGCGGGTAATGGTTAGGGTCAGGGTTAAGGTTCACGGACAGGGTTAGTGTTAAGGGTTACGGGTAGGTTTAGGGTTCAGGGTTAGAGTTAGCATTAGGGCTTAAGGTTAAGATTAGGCGGTAGGTTAGATTTAGGGTTAGATCGAGGCGTTAGGGTAAGGGCTAGCGTTAGGGTTAAGAGATAGGGTTAGGTTTAATGCTTAGGATTAGGGTTAGGGTTTGGAGTTAAAATAAGTGTTAGGGGTTGGGTTTAAGGATCCAAGGTTAGGGTTATTTTTAGCTGTAGTGTTAGGGTTAGGGATAAGGGATCCCATTAGCATTAAGGGTCTTCCTTACTGTAGGGTTAAGGGTTAGGCTTAGAGTTGAAGGTTAAGGTTAGGGTCAGTGTTAAGATTTAGGGTGAGGGTTAACGGTTAGGGTAAAGGTTAAGCGTTAGGGTTAGGGATTAGTGATTAGGGATTTTGGTTAGAGTTAGGGTTTGCGGTTAGGAGTTAGTGTTTTATGAAGGGGTATGGTTAGAATTAGGATTGGGGTAGAGTTAGGGTGAGGTATAGGGTTAGGTTTAGGGGTTAGTTTTAGGGTAAAAGGATAGGATTAGGGTTACGGGTTGGGCTTAGGTTTAGGGTTAAAGTTTACTGCTAGGGTTAGGGATAGGGTTCAGGGTTAGCTTTAGGGGTTCTGGTTAGGGTTAGGTGTTAGGTTAGTGTCAGGGTTAGGTCTAGTCGTGAAGGTAAGGTTAGGGTTAGCTTTAAGAGCTAGGGTTAGGTTTAATGGTTAGGATTAGGATTAGGGTTAAGGGTTAGGGTAAGGCTTAGGGGTTAGCGTGAAGGGTTAGGGTCTAGGGTTAGGGTTTTTGTTAGGCATAGCGTTGGGGTTAGAAGTAAGGGTTACTGTCAGTGTTAGGGTTGTAGGTAGTGTTACGGTTAGGGTTAGCGGTTTAGAATTAGGGTTAGGGATTAGGTGTCACAGTGATGACTAGGAGATAGGGTTAGAATTATGGGATAGGGGTTGTTCTCAGGAAATGGGTTATGCATTAACGTTAGGATAAGAGGTTAAAGTTAGGCGCACGGTGAGGTTTACGTGTTAAGGGGAGAAATAGGAACAGGGTTGGGTGTTATGTTCAGGGTTAGGGTTATATGTTAAAGGTATTGTTTACGCTTAGCGCACGGGCCCTGTCTGCATTAAGCGGGCGGGGGGAGTTTAGGGGGCTGGGATTGTATCCGGGAACCCACTCTATCATACTCTGGGTATGGGCCCATGGGTTTCATGCAGGACACAGTGGTAGAGCCTCCTTTCACGCATGGCATGGGAGGATTGCAGGCTTTCTAAACTCTAAGAAAGCAAGACGTCTGAGAATTAGATTTAGGGTTAGGATAATGGTTAGGGTTAAGGATGAAGTTTAGTGTTAGGGTGAGGGCTTAGGTTTAGGGATTAGTGTTAGGGTTAAAGGTTACTCTTAGGTTTAACGGTTACACTTTGGTTTAGGGTTGAGGTTTACGGTTAGGGTTAAGATGAGGGTTTAGGGTTTGGTACAGGGTTAGGGTTAAGTGTTAGGTTTAGGGTTGAAGATTAGGATTAGGGTTAGGATTAAAGTTTAGCGTGAGAGTTAACGCTTAGGGTTCAGGTTAAGAGTTAGGGTTTAGGGTTAGGGTTAGGCTTAGGGTTAGTTTTAGGGTTAGAGTTATGTGCTATGGTTTGTGTTAGAGGTTAGGGTTAGGTTTACTGGTAACGGTTAGGGTTACGTTTAGGGGGTAGCATTAGGGTTAGGGTTAGGGTTAAGGGATAGGTTTAGGGATAAGTGTTGGGCTTAGGGTTAGGGTTTAGTGTTAGGGTTAGCATTAAGGATTAGGGTTAGGTTCAGGGTTAAATGCTTGGGTGCAGGTAATGGTTAGGGTCAGGATTAAGGTTCATGGATAGGGTTATTGTTAAGGGTTACGGGTAGCTTTAGGGTTCAGGGTTAGTGTTAGCATTAGGGCTTAAGGTTAGGATTAGGCGGTAGGTTAGATTTAGGGTTAGATCTAGGCGTTAGGGTAAGGGCTAGCGTTAGGGTTAAGAGATAGGGTTAGGTTTAATGCTTAGGATTAGGGTTAGGGTTTGGGGTTAAAGTAAGTGTTAGGGGTTAGGTTTAAGGATCCAAGGTTAGGGTTATTTTTAGCTGTAGTGTTAGGGCTAGGGATAAGGGATCCCATTAGCATTAAGGGTCTTCCTTACTGTAGGGTTAAGGGTTAGGCTTAGAGTTAAAGGTTAACGTTAGGGTCAGTGTTAAGATTTAGGGTGAGGGTTAACGGTTAGGGTAAAGGTTAAGCGTTAGGGTTAGGGATTACTGATTAGGGATTTTGGTTAGTGTTAGGGTTAGCGGTTAGGAGTTAGTGTTTTATGAAGGGGTATGGTTAGAATTAGGATTGGGGTTAGAGTTAGGGTGAGGTACAGGGGTTAGGTTTAGGGGTTAGTTTTAGGGTAAAAGGATAGGATAGGGTTACGGGTTGGGCTTAGGTTTAGGGGTAAAGTTTACTGCTAGAGTTAGGGATAGGGTTCAGGGTTAGCTTTAGGGGTTCTGGTTAGGGTTAGGTGTTAGGTTAGTGTCAGGGTTAGGTCTAGTCGTGAGGGTAAGGTTTAGGGTTAGCTTTAAGAGCTAGGGTTAGGTTTAATGGTTAGGATTAGGATAAGGGTTAAGGGTTAGGGTAAGGCTTAGGGGTTAGGGTGAAGGGTTAGGGTCAAGGGTTAGGGTTTTTGTTAGGCATAGCGTTGGGGTTAGAAGTAAGGGTTACTGTCAGTGTTAGGGTTGTAGGTAGGGTTACGGTTAGGGTTAGCGGTTTAGAATTAGGGTTAGGGATTAGGTGTCACAGTGATGACTAGGAGATAGGGTTAGAATTATGGGATAGGGGTTGTTCTCAGGAAATGGGTTATGCATTAACGTTAGGATAAGAGGTTAAAGTTAGGCGCACGGTGAGGTTTACGTGTTAAGGGGAGAAATAGGAACAGGGTTGGGTGTTATGTTCAGGGTTAGGGTTATCTGTTAAAGGTATTGTTTACGCTTAGCGCACGGGCCCTGTCTGCATTAAGCGGGCGGGGGGAGTTTAGGGGGCTGGGATTGTACCCGGGAACCCACTCTATCATACTCTGGGTATGGGCCCGTGGGTTTCATGCAGGACACAGTGGTAGAGCCTCCTTTCACGCATGGCATGGGAGGATTGCAGGCTTTCTAAACTCTAAGAAAGCAAGAAGTCTGAGAATTAGATTTAGGGTTAGGATTCTGGTTAGGGTTAAGGATGAAGTTTAGTGTTAGGGTGAGGGTTTAGGGTTAGGGATTAGTGTTAGGGTTAAAGGTTACTCTTAGGTTTAAGGGTTACACTTTGGTTTAGGGTTGAGGTTTACAGTTAGGGTTAAGATGAGGGGTTAGGGTTTGGTACAGGGTTAGGGTTAAGTGTTAGGTTTAGGGTTGAAGATTAGGATTAGGGTTAGGATTAAAGGTTAGCGTGAGAGTTAACGCTTAGTGTTAAGGTTAAGAGTTAGGGTTTAGGGTTAGGGTTAGGGTTAGAGTTATGTGCTATGGTTTGTGTTAGAGGTTAGGGTTAGGTTTACTGGTCACGGTTAGGGTAACGTTTAGGGGGTAGCATTAGGGTTAGGGTTAGGATTAAGGGATAGGATTAGGGTTAAGTGTTGGGCTTAGGGTTAGGGTTTAGTGTTAGGTTTATCATTAAGGATTAGGGTTAGAATCAGGGTTAAATGCTTGGGTTCGGGTAATGGTTAGGGTCAGGGTTAAGGTTCACAGATAGGGTTAGTGTTAAGGGTTACGGGTAGGTTTAGGGTTCAGGGTTAGTGTTAGCATTAGGGCTTAAGTTTAGGATTAGGCGGTAGGTTAGATTTAGGGTTAGATGTAGGCGTTAGGGTAAGGGCTACCGTTAGGGTTAAGAGATAGGGTTAGGTTTAATGCTTAGAATTAGGGTTAGGGTTTGGGGATAAAGTAAGTGTTAGGGGTTAGGTTTAAGGATCCAAGGTTAGGGTTATTTTTAGCTGTAGTGTGAAGGTTAGGGATAAGGGATCCCATTAGCATTAAGGGTCTTCCTTCCTGTAGGGTTAAGGGTTAGGCTTAGAGTTAAAGGTTAAGGTTAGGGTCAGTGTTAAGATTTAGGGTGAGGGTTAACGGTTAGGGTAAAGGTTAAGCGTTAGGGTTAGGGATTAGTGATTAGGGTTTTTGGTTAGTGTTAGGGTTAGCGGTTAGGAGTTAGTGTTTTATGAAGGGGTATGGTTAGAATTAGGATTGGGGTAGAGTTAGGGTGAGGTATAGGGGTTAGGTTTCGGGGTTAGTTTTAGGGTAAAAGGATAGGATTAGGGTTACGGGTTGGGCTTAGGTTTAGGTTTAAAGTTTACTGCTAGAGTTAGGGATAGGTTTCAGGCTTAGCTTTAGGGGTTCTGGTTAGGGGTAGGTTTAGGTTAGTGTCAGGGTTAGGTCTAGTCGTGAGGGTAAGGTTTAGGGTTAGCTTTAAGAGCTAGGGTTAGGTTTAATGGTTAGGATTAGGATTAGGGTTAAGGGTTAGGGTAAGGCTTAGGGGTTAGGGTGAAGGGTTAGGGTCAAGGGTTAGGGTTTTTGTTAGGCATAGCGTTGGGGTTAGAAGTAAGGGTTACTGTCAGTGTTAGGGTTGTAGGTAGTGTTACGGTTAGGGTTAGCGGTTTAGAATTAGGGTTAGGGATTAGGTGTCACAGTGATGACTAGGAGATAGGGTTAGAATTATGGGATAGGGGTTGTTCTCAGGAAATGGGTTATGCATTAACGTTAGGATAAGAGGTTAAAGTTAGGCGCACGGTGAGGTTTACGTGTTAAGGGGAGAAATAGGAACAGGGTTGGGTGTTATGTTCAGGGTTAGGGTTATCTGTTAAAGGTATTGTTTACGCTTAGCGCACGGGCCCTGTCTGCATTAAGCGGGCGGGGGGAGTTTAGGGGGCTGGGATTGTATCCGGGAACCCACTCTATCATACTCTGGGTATGGGCCCATGGGTTTCATGCAGGACACAGTGGTAGAGCCTCCTTTCACGCATGGCATGGGAGGATTGCAGGCTTTCTAAACTCTAAGAAAGCAAGACGTCTGAGAATTAGATTTAGGGTTAGGATTCTGGTTAGGGTTAAGGATGAAGTTTAGTGTTAGGGTGAGGGCTTAGGTTTAGGGATTAGTGTTAGGGTTAAAGGTTACTCTTAGGTTTAACGGTTACACTTTGGTTTAGGGTTGAGGTTTACGGTTAGGGTTAAGATGAGGGTTTAGGGTTTGGTACAGGGTTAGGGTTAAGTGTTAGGTTTAGGGTTGAAGATTAGGATTAGGGTTAGGATTAAAGTTTAGCGTGAGAGTTAACGCTTAGGGTTCAGGTTAAGAGTTAGGGTTTAGGGTTAGGGTTAGGCTTAGGGTTAGTTTTAGGGTTAGAGTTATGTGCTATGGTTTGTGTTAGAGGTTAGGGTTAGGTTTACTGGTAACGGTTAGGGTTACGTTTAGGGGGTAGCATTAGGGTTAGGGTTAGGGTTAAGGGATAGGTTTAGGGATAAGTGTTGGGCTTAGGGTTAGGGTTTAGTGTTAGGGTTAGCATTAAGGATTAGGGTTAGGTTCAGGGTTAAATGCTTGGGTGCAGGTAATGGTTAGGGTCAGGATTAAGGTTCATGGATAGGGTTATTGTTAAGGGTTACGGGTAGCTTCAGGGTTCAGGGTTAGTGTTAGCATTAGTGCTTAAGGTTAGGATTAGGCGGTAGGTTAGATTTAGGGTTAGATCTAGGCGTTAGGGTAAGGGCTAGCGTTAGGGTTAAGAGATAGGGTTAGGTTTAATGCTTAGGATTAGGGTTAGGGTTTGGGGTTAAAGTAAGTGTTAGGGGTTAGGTTTAAGGATCCAAGGTTAGGGTTATTTTTAGCTGTAGTGTTAGGGCTAGGGATAAGGGATCCCATTAGCATTAAGGGTCTTCCTTACTGTAGGGTTAAGGGTTAGGCTTAGAGTTAAAGGTTAAGGTTAGGGTCAGTGTTAAGATTTAGGGTGAGGGTTAACGGTTAGGGTAAAGGTTAAGCGTTAGGGTTAGGGATTAGTGATTAGGGATTTTGGTTAGTGTTAGGGTTAGCGGTTAGGAGTTAGTGTTTTATGAAGGGGTATGGTTAGAATTAGGATTGGGGTTAGAGTTAGGGTGAGGTACAGGGGTTAGGTTTAGGGGTTAGTTTTAGGGTAAAAGGATAGGATAGGGTTACGGGTTGGGCTTAGGTTTAGGGGTAAAGTTTACTGCTAGAGTTAGGGATAGGGTTCAGGGTTAGCTTTAGGGGTTCTGGTTAGGGTTAGGTGTTAGGTTAGTGTCAGGGTTAGGTCTAGTCGTGAGGGTAAGGTTTAGGGTTAGCTTTAAGAGCTAGGGTTAGGTTTAATGGTTAGGATTAGGATAAGGGTTAAGGGTTAGGGTAAGGCTTAGGGGTTAGGGTGAAGGGTTAGGGTCAAGGGTTAGGGTTTTTGTTAGGCATAGCGTTGGGGTTAGAAGTAAGGGTTACTGTCAGTGTTAGGGTTGTAGGTAGGGTTACGGTTAGGGTTAGCGGTTTAGAATTAGGGTTAGGGATTAGGTGTCACAGTGATGACTAGGAGATAGGGTTAGAATTATGGGATAGGGGTTGTTCTCAGGAAATGGGTTATGCATTAACGTTAGGATAAGAGGTTAAAGTTAGGCGCACGGTGAGGTTTACGTGTTAAGGGGAGAAATAGGAACAGGGTTGGGTGTTATGTTCAGGGTTAGGGTTCTCTGTTAAAGGTATTGTTTATGCTTAGTGCACGGGCCCTGTCTGCATTAGGCGGGCGGGGGGAGTTTAGGGGTCTGGGATTGTACCCGGGAACCCACTCTATCATACCCTGGATAGGGGCCGTGGGTTTCATGCAGGACACAGTGGTAGAGCCTCCTTTCACGCATGGCATGGGAGGATTGCAGGCTTTCTAAACTCTAAGAAAGCAAGAAGTCTGAGAATTAGATTTAGGGTTAGGATTCTGGTTAGGGTTAAGGATGAAGTTTAGTGTTAGGGTGAGGGCTTAGGGTTAGGGATTAGGGTTAGGGTTAAATGTTACTCTTAGGTTTAACGGTTACACTTTGGTTTAGGGTTGAGGTTTACGGTTAGGGTTAAGATGAGGGGTTAGGGTTTGGTACAGGGTTAGGATTAAGTGTTATGTTTAGGGTTGAAGATTAGGATTAGGGTTAGGATTAAAGGTTAGCGTGAGAGATAACGCTTAGGGTTAAGGTTAAGAGTTAGGGTTTAGGTTTAGGGTTAGGGTTGGGGTTAGTTTTAGGGTTAGAGTTATGTGCTATGGTTTGTGTTAGAGGTTAGGGTTAGGTTTACTGGTCACGGTTAGGGTTACGTTTAGGGGTTAGCATTAGGGTTAGGGTTAGGGTTAGGGTAAAGGGATAGGATTAGTGTTAAATGTTGGGCTTAGGATTAGGGTTTAGTGTTAGGGTTAGCATTAAGGATTAGGGGTAGGGTCAGGGATAAATGCTTGGGTGCGGGTAATGGTTAGGGTCAGGGTTAAGGTTCACGGATAGGGTTAGTGTTTAGCGTTACGGGTAGGTTTAGGGTTCAGGGTTAGTGTTAACATTAGGGCTTAAGGTTAGGATTAGGCGGTAGGTTAGATTTAGGGTTAGATCTAGGCGTTAGTGTAAGGGCTAGCGTTAGGGTTAAGAGATAGGGTTAGGTTTAATGCTTAGGATTAGGGTTAGGTTTTCGGGTTAAAGTAAGTGTTAGGGGTTAGGTTTAAGGACCCAAGGTTAGGGTTATTTTTAGCTGTAGTGTTAGGGTTAGGGATAAGGGATCCCATTAGCATTCAGGGTCTTCCTTACTGTAGGGTTAAGGTTTGGCTTAGAGTTAAAGGTTAAGGTTAGGGTCAGTGTTAAGATTTAGGGTGAGGGTTAACGGTTAGGGTAAAGGTTAAGCGTTAGCGTTAGGGATTAGTGATTAGTGTTTTTGGTTAGTTTTAGGGTTAGCGGTTAGGAGTTAGTGTTTTATGAAGGGGTATGGTTAGAATTAGGATTGGGGTTAGAGTTAGGGTGAGGTATAGGGGTTACGTTTAGGGGTTAGTTTTAGGGTAAAAGGATAGGATTAGGGTTACGGGTTGGGCTTAGGTTTAGGGTTAAAGTTTACTGCTAGGGTTAGCGATAGGTTTGAGGGTTAGCTTTAGGGGTTCTGGTTAGGGTTAGGTGTTATGTTAGTGTCAGGGTTAGGCCTAGTCGTGAGGGTAAGGTTTAGGGTTAGCTTTAAGAGCTAGGGTTAGGTTTAATGGTTAGGATTAAGATTAGGGTTAAGGGTTAGGGTAAGGCTTAGGGGTTAGGGTGAAGGGTTAGGGTCAAGGGTTAGGGTTTTTGTTAGGCATAGCGTTGGGGTTAGAAGTAAGGGTTACTGTCAGTGTTAGGGTTGTAGGTAGGGTTACGGTTAGGGTTAGCGGTTTAAAATTAGGGTTCTGGATTATGTGTCACAGTGATGACTAGGAGATAGGGTTAGAATTATGGGATAGGGATTGTTCTCAGGAAATGGGTTATGCATTAACGTTAGGATAAGAGGTTAAAGTTAGGCGCACGGTGAGGTTTACGTGTTAAGGAGAGAAATAGGAACAGGGTTGGGTGTTATGTTCAGGGTTAGGGTTATCTGTTAAAGGTATTGTTTATGCTTAGCGCATGGGCCCTGTCTGCATTAGGCGGGCGGGGGGAGTTTAGGGGGCTGGGATTGTACCCGGGGACCCACTCTATCATACTCTGGGTATGGGCCCGTGGGTTTCATGCAGGACACAGTGGTAGAGCCTCCTTTCACGCATGGCATGGGAGGATTGCAGGCTTTCTAAACTCTAAGGAAGCAAGAAGTCTGAGAATTAGATTTAGGGTTAGGATTCTGGTTAGGGTTAAGGATGAAGTTTAGTGTTAGGGTGAGGGCTTAGGGTTAGGGATTAGGGTTAGGGTTAAAGGTTACTCTTAGGTTTAACGGTTACACTTTGGTTTAGGGTCGAGGTTTACCGTTAGGGTTAAGATGAGGGGTTAGGGTTTGGTACAGGGTTAGGGTTAAGTGTTAGGTTTAGGGTTGAAGATTAGGATTAGGGTTAGGATTAAAGGTTAGCGTGAGAGTAAACGCTTAGTGTTAATGTTAAGAGTTAGGGTTTAGGGTTAGGGTTAGGGTTAGGGTTAGTTTTAGGGTTAGACTTATGTGCTATGGATTGTGTTACAGGTTACGGTTAGCTTTACTGGTCACGGTTAGGGTTACGTTTACGGGGTAGCATTAGGGTTAGGGTTAGGGTAAAGGGATAGGATTAGGGTTAAGTGTTGGGCTTAGGGTTAGGGTTTAGTGTTAGGGTTAGCATTAAGGATTAGGGTTAGGGTCAGGGTTAAATGCTTGGGTGCGGGTAATGGTTAGGGTCAGGGGTTAGTTTCACGGCTTGGGTTAGTGTTAAGGGTTACGGGTAGGTTTAGGGTTCAGGGTAAGAGTTAGCATTAGGGCTTAAGGTTAGGATTAGGCGGTAGGTTAGATATAGGGTTAGATCTAGGCGTTAGGGTAAGGGCTAGCGTTAGGGTTAAGAGATAGGGTTAGGTTTAATGCTTAGGATTAGGGTTAGGGTTTGGGGTTAAAGTAAGTGTTAGGGGTTAGGTTTAAGGATCCAAGGTTAGGGTTATTTTTAGCTGTAGTGTTAGGGTTAGGGATAAGGGATCCCATTAGCATTAAGGGTCTTCCTTACTGTAGGGTTAAGGGTTAGGCTTAGAGTTAAAGGTTAAGGTTAGGGTCAGTGTTAAGATTTAGGGTGAGGGTTAATGGTTAGGGTAAAGGTTAAGCGTTAGGGTTAGGGATTAGTGATTAGGGTTTTTGCTTAGTGTTAGGGTTAGCGGTTAGGAGTCAGTGTTTTATGAACGGGTATGGTTAGAATTAGGATTGGGGTTAGAGTTAGGGTGAGGTATAGGGGTTAGGTTTAGGGGTTAGTTTTAGGGTAAAAGGATAGGATTAGGGTTACGGGTTGGGCTTAGGTTTAGGGTTAAAGTTTACTGCTAGGGTTAGGGATAGGGTTCAGGGTTAGCTTTAGGGGTTCTGGTTAGGGTTAGGTGTTAGGTTAGTGTCAGGGTTAGGTCTAGTCGTGAGGGTAAGGTTTAGGGTTAGCTTTAAGAGCTAGGGTTAGGTTTATTGGTTAGGATTAGGATTAGGGTTAAGGGTTAGGGTAAGGCTTAGGGGTTAGGGTGAAGGATTAGGGTCAAGGGTTAGGGTTTTTGTTAGGCATAGCGTTGGGGTTAGAAGTAAGGGTTACTGTCAGTGTTAGGGTTGTAGGTAGGGTTACGGTTAGGGTTAGTGGTTTAGAATTAGGGTTGTGGATTAGGTCTCACAGTGATGACTAGGAGATAGGGTTAGAATTATGGGATAGGGGTTGTTCTCAGGAAATGGGTTATGCATTAACGTTAGGATAAGAGGTTAAAGTTAGGCGCACCGTGAGGTTTACGTGTTAAGGGGAGAAATAGGAACAGGGTTGGGTGTTATGTTCAGGGTTAGGGTTATCTGTTAAAGGTATTGTTTATGCTTAGCGCACGGGCCCTGTCTGCATTAGGCGGTCGGGGGGAGTTTAGGGGGCTGGGATTGTACCCGGGGACCAACTCTATCATACTCTGGGTATGGGCCCGTGGGTTTCATGCAGGACACAGTGGTAGAGCCTCCTTTCACGCATGGCATGGGAGGATTGCAGGCTTTCTAAACTCTAAGAAAGCAAGAAGTCTGAGAATTAGATTTAGGGTTAGGATTCTGGTTAGGGTTAAGGATGAAGTTTAGTGTTAGGGTGAGGGCTTAGGGTTAGGGATTAGGGTTTGGGTTAAAGGTTACTCTTAGGTTTAACGGTTACACTTTGGTTTAGGGTCGAGGTTTACCGTTAGGGTTAAGATGAGGGGTTAGGGTTTGGTACAGGGTTAGGGTTAAGTGTTAGGTTTAGGGTTGAAGATTAGGATTAGGGTTAGGATTAAAGGTTAGCGTGAGAGTAAACGCTTAGTGTTAATGTTAAGAGTTAGGGTTTAGGGTTAGGGTTAGGGTTAGGGTTAGTTTTAGGGTTAGACTTATGTGCTATGGCTTGTGTTACAGGTTACGGTTAGGTTTACTGGTCATGGTTAGGGTTACGTTTAGGGGGTAGCATTAGGGTTAGGGTTAGGGTTAAGGGATAGGATTAGGGATAAGTGTTGGGCTTAGGGTTAGGGTTTAGTGTTAGGGTTAGCATTAAGGATTAGGGTTAGGGTCAGGGTTAAATGCTTGTGTGCGGGTAATGGTTAGGGTCAGGGTTTAGGTTCACGGACAGGGTTAGTGTTAAGGCTTACGGGTAGGTTTAGGGTTCAGGGTAAGAGTTAGCATTAGGGCTTAAGGTTAGGATTAGGCGGTAGGTTAGATTTAGGTTAGATCTAGGCGTTAGGGTAAGCGCTAGCATTAGGGTTAAGAGATAGGGTTAGGTTTAATGCTTAGGATTAGGGTTAGGGTTTGGGGTTAAAGTAAGTGTTAGGGGTTAGGTTTAAGGATCCAAGGTTAGGGTTATTTTTAGCTGTAGTGTTAGGGTTAGGGATAAGGGATCCCATTAGCATTAAGGGTCTTCCTTACTGTAGGGTTAAGGGTTAGGCTTAGAGTTAAAGGTTAAGGTTAGGGTCAGTGTTAAGATTTAGGGTGAGGGTTAACGGTTAGGGTAAAGGTTAAGCGTTAGGGTTAGGGATTAGTGATTAGGGTTTTTGCTTAGTGTTAGGGTTAGCGGTTAGGAGTCAGTGTTTTATGAAGGGGTATGGTTAGAATTAGGATTGGGGTTAGAGTTAGGGTGAGGTATAGGGGTTAGGTTTAGGGGTTAGTTTTAGGGTAAAAGCATAGGATTAGGGTTGCGGGTTGGGCTTAGGTTTAGGGTTAAATGTTACTGCTAGGGTTAGGGATAGGGTTCAGGGTTAGCTTTAGGGTTTCTGGTTAGGGTTAGGTGTTAGGTTAGTGTCAGGGTTAGGTCTAGTCGTGAGGGTAAGGTTTAGGGTTAGCTTTAAGAGCTAGGGTTAGGTTTATTGGTTAGGATTAGGATTAGGGTTAAGGGTTAGGGTAAGGCTTAGGGGTTAGGGTGAAGGGTTAGGGTCAAGGGTTAGGGTTTTTGTTAGGCATAGCGTTGGGGTTAGAAGTAAGGGTTACTGTCAGTGTTAGGGTTGTAGGTAGGGTTACGGTTAGGGTTAGCGGTTTAGAATTAGGGTTAGGGATTAGGTGTCACAGTGATGACTAGGAGATAGGGTTAGAATTGTGGGATAGGGGTTGTTCTCAGGAAATGGGTTATGCATTAACGTTAGGATAAGAGGTTAAAGTTAGGCGCATGGTGAGGTTTACGTGTTAAGGGGAGAAATAGGAACAGGGTTGGGTGTTATGTTCAGGGTTAGGGTTAGGGTTAGGGTTAGGGTTAGCGGTTAGGAGTTAGTGTTTTATGAAGGGGTATGGTTAGAATTAGGATTGGGGTTAGAGTTAGTGTGAGGTATAGGGGTTAGCTTTAGGGGTTACTTTTAGGGTAAAAGGATAGGATAAGGGTTACGGGTTGGGCTTAGGTTTAGGGTTAAAGTTTACTCCTGGGTTTAGGGATAGGGTTCAGGATTAGCTTTAGGGTTTCTGGTTAGGGTTAGGTGTTAGGTTAGTGTCAGGGTTAGGTCTAGTCGTGAGGGTAAGGTTTAGGGTTAGCTTTAAGAGCTAGGGATAGGTTTAATGGTTAGGATTAGGATTAGGGTTAAGGGTTAGGGTAATGCTTAGGGGTTAGGGTGAAGGGTTAGTGTCAAGGGTTAGGGTTTTTGTTAGGCATAGCGTTGGGGTTAGAAGTAAGGGTTACTGTCAGTGTTAGGGTTGTAGGTAGGGTTACGGTTAGGATTAGCGGTTTAGAATTAGGGTTAGGGATTAGGTGTCACAGTGATGACTAGGAGATAGGTTTAGAATTATGGGATGGGGTTGTTCTCAGGGAATGGGTTATGCATTAACGTTAGGATAAGAGGTTAAAGTTAGGGGCACGGTGAGGTTTACGTGTTAAGGGGAGAAATAGGAACAGGGTTGGGTGTTATGTTCAGGGTTAGGGTTATCTGTTAAAGGTATTGTTTATGCTTAGCGCACGGGCCCTGTCTGCATTAGGCGGGCGGGGGGAGTTTAGGGGGCTGGGATTGTACCCGGGAACCCACTCTATCATACTCTGGGTATGGGCCCGTGTGTTTCATGCAGGACACAGGGGTAGAGCCTCCTTTCACGCATGGCATGGGAGGATGGCAGGCTTTCTAAACTCTAAGAAAGCAAGAAGTCTGAGAATTAGATTTAGGGTTAGGATTCTGGTTAGGGTTAAGGATGAATTTTAGTGTAAGGGTGAGGGCTTAGGGTTAGGGAATAGGGTTAGGGTTAAAGGTTACTCTTAGGTTTAACGGTTACACTTTGGTTTAGGGTTGAGGTTTACGGTTAGGATTAAGATGAGGGGTTAGAGTTTGGTACAGGGTTAGGGTTAAGTGTTAGGTTTAGGGTTGAAGATTAGGATTAGGGTTAGGATTAAAGGTTAGCGTGAGAGTTAACGCTTAGGGTTAAGGTTAAGAGTTAGGGTTTAGCGTTAGGGTTAGGGTTAGGGTTAGTTTTAGGGTTAGAGTTATGTGCTATGGTTTGTGTTAGAGGTTAGGGTTAGGTTTGCTGGTCACGGTTAGGGTTACGTTTAGGAGGTAGCATTAGGGTTAGGGTTAGGGTTAAGGGATAGGATTAGTGTTAAGTGTTGGGCTTAGGGTTAGGGTTTAGTGTTAGTTTTATCATTAAGGATTAGGGTTAGAATCAGGTTTAAATGCTTGGGTGCGGGTAATGGTTAGGGTCAGTGTTTAGGTTCATGGATAGGGTTAGTGTTAAGGGTTATGGGTAGGTTTAGGGTTCAGGGTTAGTGTTAGCATTAGGGCTTAAGGTTAGGATTAGGCGGTAGGTTAGATTTAGGGTTAGATCTAGGCGTTAGGGTAAGGGCTAGCGTTCGGGTTAAGAGATAGGGTTAGGTTTAATGCTTAGGATTAGGGTTAGGTTTTGGGGTTAAAGTAAGTGTTAGGGGTTAGGTTTAAGGATCCAAGGTTAGGGTTATTTTTAGCTGTAGTATTAGGGCTAGGGATAAGTGATCCCATTAGCATTAAGGGTCTTCCTTACTGTAGGGTTAAGGGTTAGGCTTAGAGTTAAAGGTTAAGGTTAGGGTCAGTGTTAAGATTTAGGGTGAGGGTTAACGGTTAGGGTAAAGGTTAAGCGTTAGGGTTAGGGATTAGTGATTAGGGTTTTTGGTTAGTGTTAGGGTTAGCGGTTAGGAGTTAGTGTTTTATGAAGGGGTATGGTTAGAATTAGGATTGGGGTTAGAGTTAGGGTGAGGTATAGGGGTTAGGTTTAGGGGTTAGTTTTAGGGTAAAAGGATAGGATTAGGGTTACGGGTTGGGCTTAGGTTTTGGATTAAAGTTTACTGCTGGGGTTAGGGATAGGGTTCAGGGTTAGCTTTAGGGGTTCTGTTTAGGGTTAGGTGTTAGGTTAGTGTGAGGGTTAGGTCTAGTCGTGAGGTAAGGTTTAGGGTTAGCTTTAAGAGCTAGGGTTAGGTTTAATGGTTAGGATTAGGTTAGGGTTAAGGGTTAGGGTAAGGCTTAGGGGTTAGGGTGAAGGGTTAGGGTGAAGGGTTAGGGTTCTTGTTAGGCATAGCGTTGGGGTTAGAAGTAAGGGTTACTGTCAGTGTTAGGGTTGTAGGTAGGGTTACGGTTAGGGTTAGCGGTTTAGAATTAGGGTTAGGGATTAGGTGTCACAGTGATGACTAGGAGATAGGGTTAGAATTATGGCATAGGGGTTGTTCTCAGGAAATGGGTTATGCATTAACGTTAGGATAAGAGGTTAAAGTTAGGCGCACGGTGAGGTTTACGTGTTAAGGGGAGAAATAGGAACAGGGTTGGGTGTTATGTTCAGGGTTAGGGTTATCTGTTAAAGGTATTGTTTATGTTAGCGCACGGGCCCTGTCTGCATTAGGCGGGCGGGGGGAGTTTAGGGGGCTGGGATTGTACCCGGGAACCCACTCTATCATACTCTGGGTATGGGCCCGTGGGTTTCATGCAGGACACAGTGGTAGAGCCTCCTTTCACGCATGGCATGGGAGGATTGCAGGCTTTCTAAACTCTAAGAAAGCAAGAAGTCTGAGAATTAGATTTAGGGTTAGGATTCTGGTTAGGGTTAAGGATGAAGTTTAGTGTTAGGGTGAGGGCTTAGGGTTAGGGATTAGGGTTAGGGTTAAAGGTTACTCTTAGGTTTAACGGTTACACTTTGGTTTAGGGTTGAGGTTTACGGTTAGGGTTAAGATGAGGGGTTAAGGTTTGGTACAGGGTTAGGGTTAATTGTTAGGTTTAGGGTTGAAGATTAGGATTAGGGTTAGGATTAAAGGTTAGCGTGAGAGTTAACGCTTAGGGTTAAGGTTAAGAGTTAGGGTTTAGGGTTAGGTTTAGGGTTAGGGTTAGAGTTATGTGCTATGGTTTGTGTTAGAGGTTAGGGTTAGGTTTACTGGTCACGGTTAGGGTGACGTTTAGGGGGTAGCATTAGGGTTAGGGTTAGTGTTAAGGGATAGGATTAGGGATAAGTGTTGGGCTTAGGGTTAGGGTTTAGTGTTAGGGTTAGCATTAAGGATTACGGTTAGGGTGAGGGTTAAATGTTTGGGTGCGGTTAATGGTTAGGGTCAGGTTTAAGGTTCACGGATAGGGTTAGTGTTAAGGGTTACGGGTAGGTTTAGGGTTCATGGTTAGTGTTAGCATTAAGGCTTAAGGTTAGGATTAGGCGGTAGGTTAGATTTAGGGTTAGGTGTAGGCGTTAGGGTAAGGGCTAGCGTTAGGGTTAAGAGATAGGGTTAGGTTTAATGCTTAGGATTAGGGTTAGTGTTTGGGGTTAAAGTAAGTGTTAGGGGTTAGGTTTAAGGATCAAAGGTTAGGGTTGTTTTTAGCTGTAGTGTTAGGGTTAGGGATAAGGGATCCCATTAGCATTAAGGGTCTTCCTTCCTGTAGGATTAAGGTTTAGGCTTACAGTTAAAGGTTAAGGTTAGGGTCAGTGTTAAGATTTAGGGTGAGGGTTAACGGTTAGGGTAAAGGTTAAGCGTTAGGGTTAGGGATTAGTGATTAGGGTTTATGGTTAGTGTTAGGGTTAGCGGTTAGGAGTTAGTGTTTTATGAAGGGGTATGGTTAGAATTAGGATTGGGGTTAGAGTTAGGGTGAGGTATAGCGGTTAGGTTTAGGGTTTAGTTTTAGGGTAAAAGGATAGGATTAGGGTTACGGGTTGGGCTTAGGTTTTGGATTAAAGTTTACTGCTGGCGTTAGGGATAGGGTTCAGGGTTAGCTTTAGGGGTTCTGTTTAGGGTTAGGTGTTAGGTTAGTGTGAGGGTTAGGTCTAGTCGTGAGGTAAGGTTTAGGGTTAGCTTTAAGAGCTAGGGTTAGGTTTAATGGTTAGGATTAGGTTAGGGTTAAGGGTTAGGGTAAGGCTTAGGGGTTAGGGTGAAGGGTTAGGGTGAAGGGTTAGGGTTCTTGTTAGGCATAGCGTTGGGGTTAGAAGTAAGGGTTACTGTCAGTGTTAGGGTTGTAGGTAGGGTTACGATTAGGGATAGCGGTTTAGAATTAGGGTTAGGGATTAGGTGTCACAGTGATGACTAGGAGATAGGGTTAGAATTATGGGATAGGGGTTGTTCTCAGGAAATGGGTTATGCATTAACGTTAGGATAAGAGGTTAAAGTTAGGCACACGGTGAGGTTAACGTGTTAAGGGGAGAAATAGGAACAGGGTTGGGTGTTATGTTCAGGGTACGGTTATCTGTTGAATGTATTGTTTATGCTTAGCGCACAGGCCCTGTCTGCATTAGGCGGGCGGGGGAAGTTTAGGGGGCTGGGATTGTACCCGGGAACCCACTCTATCATACTCTGGGTATGGGCCCGTGGGTTTCATGCAGGACACAGTGGTAGAGCCTCCTTTCACGCGTGGCATGGGAGGATTGCAGGCTTTCTAAACTCTAAGCAAGCAAGAAGTCTGAGAATTAGATTTAGGGTTAGGATTCTGGTTAGGGTTAAGGATGAAGTTTAGTGTTAGGGTGAGGGCTTAGGGTTAGGGATTAGGGTTAGGGTTAAAGGTTACTCTTAGGTTTAACGGTTACACTTTGGTTTAGGGTTGAGGTTTACGGTTAGGGTTAAGATGAGGGGTTAGGGTTTGGTACAGGGTTAGGGTTAAGTGTTAGGTTTAGGGTTGAAGATTAGGATTAGGGTTAGGATTAAAGGTTAGCGTGAGAGTTAACGCTTAGGGTTAAGTTTAAGAGTTAGGGTTTAGGGTTAGGGTTAGGGTTAGGGTTAGTTTTAGGGTTAGAGTTATGTGCTATGGTTTGTGTTAGAGGTTAGGGTTAGGTTTACTGGTCACGGTGAGGGTTACGTTTAGGGGGGAGCATTAGGCTTAGGGTTAAGGTTAAGGGATAGGATTAGGGATAAGTGTTGGGCTGAGAGTTAGGGTTTAGTGTTAGGGTTAGCATTAAGTATTAGGGTTAGGGTCAGGGTTAAATGATTGGGTGCGGGTAATGGTTAGGGTCAGGGTTAAGGTTCACGGATAGGGTTAGTGTTAATGGTTATGGGTAGGTTTAGGGTTCAGGGTTAGAGTTAGCATTAGGACTTAAGGTTAAGATTAGGCGGTAGGTTAGATTTAGGGTTAGATCGAGGCGTTAGGGTAAGGGCTAGCGTTAGGGTTAAGAGATAGGGTTAGGTTTAATGCTTAGGATTAGGGTTAGGGTTTGGAGTTAAAATAAGTGTTAGGGGTTAGGTTTAAGGATCCAAGGTTAGGGTTATTTTTAGCTGTAGTGTTAGGGTTAGGGATAAGGGATCCCATTAGCATTAAGGGTCTTCCTTACTGTAGGGTTAAGGGTTAGGCTTAGAGTTAAAGGTTAAGTTTAGGGTCAGGGTTAAGATTTAGGGTGAGGGTTAACGGTTAGGGTAAAGGTTAAGCGTTAGGGTTAGGGATTAGTGATTAGGGATTTTGGTTAGTGTTAGGGTTTGCGGTTAGGAGTTAGTGTTTTATGAAGGGGTATGGTTAGAATTAGGATTGGGGTAGAGTTAGGGTGAGGTATAGGGGTTAGGTTTAGGGGTTAGCTTTAGGGTAAAAGGATAGGATTAGGGTTACGGGTTGGGCTTAGGTTTAGGGTTAAAGTTTACTGCTAGGGTTAGGGATAGGGTTCAGGGTTAGCTTTAGGGGTTCTGGTTAGGGTTAGGTGTTAGGTTAGTGTCAGGGTTAGGTCTAGTCGTGAAGGTAAGGTTTAGGGTTAGCTTTAAGAGCTAGGGTTAGGTTTAATGGTTAGGATTAGGTTAGGGTTAAGGGTTAGGGTAAGGCTTAGGGGTTAGGGTGAAGGGTTAGGGTGAAGGGTTAGGGTTCTTGTTAGGCATAGCGTTGGGGTTAGAAGTAAGGGTTACTGTCAGTGTTAGGGTTGTAGGTAGGGTTACGATTAGGGATAGCGGTTTAGAATTAGGGTTAGGGATTAGGTGTCACAGTGATGACTAGGAGATAGGGTTAGAAATATGGGATAGGGGTTGTTCTCAGGAAATGGGTTATGCATTAACGTTAGGATAAGAGGTTAAAGTTAGGCACACGGTGAGGTTAACGTGTTAAGGGGAGAAATAGGAACAGGGTTGGGTGTTATGTTCAGGGTATGGTTATCTGTTGAAGGTATTGTTTATGCTTAGCGCACGGGCCCTGTCTGCATTAGGCGGGCGGGGGAAGTTTAGGGGGCTGGGATTGTACCCGGGAACCCACTCTATCATACTCTGGGTATGGGCCCGTGGGTTTCATGCAGGACACAGTGGTAGAGCCTCCTTTCACGCGTGGCATGGGACGATTGCAGGCTTTCTAAACTCTAAGCAAGCAAGAAGTCTGAGAATTAGATTTAGGGTTAGGATTCTGGTTAGGGTTAAGGATTAAGTTTAGTGTTAGGGTGAGGGCTTAGGGTTAGGGATTAGGGTTAGGGTTAAAGGTTACTCTTAGGTTTAACGGTTACACTTTGGTTTAGGGTTGAGGTTTACGGTTAGGGTTAAGATGAGGGGTTAGTGTTTGGTACAGGGTTAGGGTTAAGTGTTAGGTTTAGGGTTGAAGATTAGGATTAGGGTTAGGATTAAAGGTTAGCGTGAGAGTTAACGCTTAGGGTTAAGGTTAAGAGTTAGGGTTTAGGGTTAGGGTTAGGGTTAGGGTTAGTTTTAGGGTTAGAGTTATGTGCTATGGTTTGTGTTAGAGGTTAGGGTTAGGTTTACTGGTCACGGTGAGGGTTACGTTTAGGGGGGAGCATTAGGCTTAGGGTTAAGGTTAAGGGATAGGATTAGGGATAAGTGTTGGGCTGAGAGTTAGGGTTTAGTGTTAGGGTTAGCATTAAGTATTAGGGTTAGGGTCAGGGTTAAATGATTGGGTGCGGGTAATGGTTAGGGTCAGGGTTAAGGTTCACGGATAGGGTTAGTGTTAATGGTTACGGGTAGGTTTAGGGTTCAGGGTTAGAGTTAGCATTAGGACTTAAGGTTAAGATTAGGCGGTAGGTTAGATTTAGTGTTAGATCGAGGCGTTAGGGTAAGGGCTAGCGTTAGGGTTAAGAGATAGGGTTAGGTTTAATGCTTAGGATTAGGGTTAGGGTTTGGAGTTAAAATAAGTGTTAGGGGTTAGGTTTAAGGATCCAAGGTTAGGGTTATTTTTAGCTGTAGTGTTAGGGTTAGGGATAAGGGATCCCATTAGCATTAAGGGTCTTCCTTACTGTAGGGTTAAGGGTTAGGCTTAGAGTTAAAGGTTAAGGTTAGGGTCAGTGTTAAGATTTAGGGTGAGGGTTAACGGTTAGGGTAAAGGTTAAGCGTTAGGGTTAGGGATTAGTGATTAGGGATTTTGGTTAGTGTTAGGGTTAGCGGTTAGGAGTTAGTGTTTTATGAAGGGGTATGGTTAGAATTAGGATTGGGGTAGAGTTAGGGTGAGGTATAGGGGTTAGGTTTAGGGGTTAGTTTTAGGGTAAAAGGATAGGATTAGGGTTACGGGTTGGGCTTAGGTTTAGGGTTAAAGTTTACTGCTAGGGTTAGGGATAGGGTTCAGGGTTAGATTTAGGGGTTCTGGTTAGGGTTAGGTGTTAGGTTAGTGTCAGGGTTAGGTCTAGTCGTGAAGGTAAGGTTAGGGTTAGCTTTAAGAGCTAGGGTTAGGTTTAATGGTTAGGATTAGGATTAGGGTTAAGGGTTAGGGTAAGGCTTAGGGGTTAGGGTGAAGGGTTAGGGTCAAGGGTTAGGGTTTTTGTTAGGCATAGCGTTGGGGTTAGAAGTAAGGGTTACTGTCAGTGTTAGGGTTGTAGGTAGGGTTACGGTTAGGGTAGCGGTTTTGAATTAGGGTTAGGGATTAGGTGTCACAGTGATGACTAGGAGATAGGGTTAGAATTATGGGATAGGGGTTGTTCTCAGGAAATGGGTTATGCATTAACGTTAGGATAAGAGGTTAAAGTTAGGCGCACGGTGAGGTTTACGTGTTAAGGGGAGAAATAGGAACAGGGTTGGGTGTTATGTTCAGGGTTAGGGTTATCTGTTAAAGGTATTGTTTATGCTTAGCGCACGGGCCCTGTCTGCATTAGGCGGGCAGGGGGAGTTTAGGGGGCTGGGATTGTACCCGGGAACCCACTCTATCATACTCTGGGTATGGGCCCATGGGTTTCATGCAGGACACAGTGGTAGAGCCTCCTTTCACGCATGGCATGGGAGGATTGCAGGCTTTCTGAACTCTAAGAAAGCAAGAAGTCTGAGAATTAGATTTAGGGTTGGGATTCTGGTTAGGGTTAAGGATGAAGTTTAGTGTTAGGGTGAGGGCTTAGGGTTAGGGATTAGGGTTAGGGTTAAAGGTTACTCTTAGGTTTAACGGTTACACTATGGTTTAGGGTTAGGTTTACGGTTAGGGTTAAGATGAGGGGTTAGGGTTTGGTACAGGGTTAGGGTTAAGTGTTAGGTTTAGGGTTGAAGATTAGGATTAGGGTTAGGATTAAAGTTTAGCGTGAGAGTTAACGCTTAGGGTTAAGGTTAAGAGTTAGGGTTAGGGTTAGTTTTAGGGTTAGAGTTATCTGCTATGGTTTGTGTTAGAGGTTAGGGTTAGGTTTACTGGTCACGGTTAGGGTTACGTTTAGGGGGTAGCATTAGGGTTAGGGTTAGGGTTAAGGGATAGGTTTAGGGATAAGTGTTGGGCTTAGGGTTAGGGTTTAGTGTTAGGTTTAGCATTAAGGATTAGGGTTAGGTTCAGGGTTAAATGTTTGGGTGCGGTTAATGGTTAGGGTCAGGTTTAAGGTTCACGGATAGGGTTAGTGTTAAGGGTTACGGGTAGGTTTAGGGTTCAGGTTTAGTGTTAGCATTAGTGCTGAAGGTTAGGATTAGGCGGTAGGTTAGATTTAGGGTTAGATCTAGGCGTTAGGGTAAGGGCTAGCGTTAGGGTTAAGAGATAGGGTTAGGTTTAATGCTTAGGATTAGGGTTAGGGTTTGGGGTTAAAGTAAGTGTTAGGGGTTAGGTTTAAGGATCCAAGGTTAGGGTTATTTTTAGCTGTAGTGTTAGGGTTAGGGATAAGGGATCCCATTATCATTAAGGGTCTTCCTTACTGTAGGGTTAAGGGTTAGGCTTAGAGTTAAAGTTTAAGGTTAGGGTCAGTGTTAAGATTTAGGGTGAGGGTGAACGGTTAGGGTAAAGGTTAAGCGTTAGGGTTAGGGATTAGTGTTTAGGGATTTTGGTTAGTGTTAGGGTTAGCGGTTAGGAGTTAGTGTTTTATGAAGGGGTATGGTTAGAATTAGGATTGGGGTTAGAGTTAGGGTGAGGTATAGGGGTTAGGTTTAGGGGTTAGTTTTAGGGTAAAAGGATAGGATTAGGGTTACGGGTTGGGCTTAGGTTTAGGGTTAAAGTTTACTGCTGGAGTTAGGGATAGGGTTCAGAGTTAGCTTTAGGGGTTCTGGTTAGGGTTAGGTGTTAGGTTAGTGTCAGGGTTAGGTCTAGTCGTGAGGGTAAGGTTTAGGGTTAGCTTTAAGAGCTAGGGTTAGGTTTAATGGTTAGGATTAGGATTAGGGTTAAGGGTTAGGGTAAGGCTTAGGGGTTTGGGAGAAGGGTTAGGGTCAAGGGTTAGGGTTTTTGTTAGGCATAGCGTTGGGGTTAGAAGTAAGGGTTACTGTCAGTGTTAGGGTTGTAGGTAGGGTTACGGTTAGGGTTAGCGGTTTAGAATTAGGGTTAGGGATTAGGTGTCACAGTGATGACTAGGAGATAGGGTTAGAATTATGGGTTAGGGGTTGTTCTCAGGAAATGGGTTATGCATTAACGTTAGGATAAGAGGTTAAAGTTAGGCGCACGGTGAGGTTTACGTGTTAAGGGGAGAAATAGGAACAGGGTTGGGTGTTATGTTCAGGGTTAGGGTTATCTGTTAAAGGTATTGTTTATGTTAGCGCACGGGCCCTGTCTGCATTAGGCGGGCGGGGGGAGTTTAGGGGGCTGGGATTGTACCCGGGAACCCACTCTATCATACTCTGGGTATGGGCCCGTGGGTTTCATGCAGGACACAGTGGTAGAGCCTCCTTTCACGCATGGCATGGGAGGATTGCAGGCTTTCTAAACTCTAAGAAAGCAAGAAGTCTGAGAATTAGATTTAGGGTTAGGATTCTGGTTAGGGTTAAGGATGAAGTTTAGTGTTAGGGTGAGGGCTTAGGGTTAGGGATTAGGGTTAGGGTTAAAGGTTACTCTTAGGTTTAACGGTTACACTTTGGTTTAGGGTTGAGGTTTACGGTTAGGGTTAAGATGAGGGGTTAAGGTTTGGTACAGGGTTAGGGTTAAGTGTTAGGTTTAGGGTTGAAGATTAGGATTAGGGTTAGGATTAAAGGTTAGCGTGAGAGTTAACGCTTAGGGTTAAGGTTAAGAGTTAGGGTTTAGGGTTAGGTTTAGGGTTAGGGTTAGTTTTAGGGTTAGAGTTATGTCCTATGGTTTGTGTTAGAGGTTAGGGTTAGGTTTACTGGTCACGGTTAGGGTAACGTTTAGGGGGTAGCATTAGGGTTAGGGTTAGGGTTAAGGGATAGGATTAGGGTTAAGTGCTGGGCTTAGGATTAGTGTTTAGTGTTAGGTTTATCATTAAGGATTAGGGTTAGAATCAGGGTTAAATGCTTGGGTGCGGGTAATGGTTAGGGTCAGGGTTAAGGTTCACAGATAGGGTTAGTGTTAAGGGTTACGGGTAGGTTTAGGGTTCAGGGTTAGTGTTAGCATTAGGGCTTAAGTTTAGGATTAGGCGGTAGGTTAGATTTAGGGTTAGATCTAGGCGTTAGCGTAAGGGCTAGCGTTAGGGTTAAGATATAGGGTTAGGTTTAATGCTTAGGATTAGGGTTAGGGTTTGGGGTTAAAGTAAGTGTTAGGGGTTAGGTTTAAGGATCCAAGGTTAGGGTTATTTTTAGCTGTAGTGTTAGGGTTAGGGATAAGGGATCCCATTAGCATTAAGGGTCTTCCTTACTGTAGGGTTAAGGGTTAGGCTTAGAGTTAAAGTTTAAGGTTAGGGTCAGTGTTAAGATTTAGGGTGAGGGTTAACGGTTAGGGTAAAGGTTAAGCGTTAGGGTTAGGGATTAGTGATTAGGGTTTTTGGTTAGTGTTAGGGTTAGCGGTTAGGAGTTAGTGTTTTATGAAGGGGTATGGTTAGAATTAGGATTGGTATTAATGTTATATTGGCTTGGTAGAACGTGTTGGGGAGAACTCCATCCTTCTCAATATTGGAGAATAGTTTATGTAGGATGGGCACCAGTTCTTCTTTGTATGTATGGTAAAATTCAGGTGTGAACCCATCTGGACCAGGGCTTTTCTTTTTGGCAAGGTTTTTTATTGCTGTTTCGATTTCAGTTCTTGATATTGGTCTGTTCAGGTACTCTATTTCTTCCTGGTTGAGCCTGGGAAGACTATGTGTCTCTAAAAATTTGTCCATTTCCTCCACGTTCTCCAGTTTGTGTGCATAAAGATTTTTGTAGAATTCATAGATGATATCTTGTATCTCTGTAGCATCGGTTGTGATTTCTCCTTTCATGTTCCTAATGGAGGTTATTAGAGATTTTACTTTTGTGCTCTTGGTTAGTCTAGCCAGGGGTGTGTCTATTTTGTTTATCTTTTCAAAGAACCAACTTTTTGTTTTATTAATTTCCCTTATAGTTTCTTTGTTGTCCTTTTCATTTAGTTCTGATTTGATCTTAGTAATTTCTCGCCTTCTGCTGGGTTTGGGATCGTTCTGTTCTTCTTTCTCCAGCTCTTTGAGTCTATTCGTTAGGTTGTCTATTTGCATGTTTTCTGTCTTTTTGATATAGGCATTTATGGATATGAATTTTCCTCTCAGGACTGCTTTAGCTGCATCCCATAGATTTTGATAAGTTGTATCTCCATTGTCATTTAATTCAAAGAAATTTTTGATTTCCATCTTGATTTCTTCTTTTATAGAATAATTATTCAGGAGAAGGTTATTTAGCTTCCATGACTTTGAGTAAGAGTGAGGGTTTCTGTTTGTGATCATTGTTACTTTTATTCCGCTGTGATCTGAGAAGATGCATGGTATAATTTCTATTTTTTTGAATTTTTGAAGACATGATTTATGTCCTAGGACATGGTCAATCTTAGAGAATGTCCCGTGAGCTGATGAGAAGAATGTATATTCTGTGGACTTTGGGTAGAATGTCCTATAGATGTCAGCCATGCCCATTTGTTCTAGCATTCTATTTAGGTCCATTATGTCTTTGTTTATTTTCTGTTTAGAGGATCTGTCCTGTACTGTCAGTGGGGTGTTAAAGTCTCCAGCTATTACAGTATTATTATCTATCATCTGGTTCAGATCTAGTAGGGTTTGCTTTATGAATCTAGGTGCACCTAGGTTGGGTGCATATATATTGAGTATAGTCATGGCTTCTTGTTGAATTGTGCCCTTGACCAGTATGTAGTAGCCATTTTTGTCTTTTATTATTTTTGTTGGTTTGAAAGCTAAGTTATTGGAAATTAAGATTGCCACACCAGCTTTCTTTTCGTTACCGTTTGCTTGAAATACCGATTTCCATCCTTTTACTTTCAGTCTAAATGCATCTTTGCTCGTTAGGTGGGTTTCTTGGAGACAGCAGATACTTGGCTTGTGCTTTTTTATCCATTGGGCCAGTCTATGTCTCTTGAGCGGGGAATTCAAGCCATTCACATTTATTGAGAAAACCGATAAGTGAGACGGTTTTTTGTTCAGCTTGTTGGGTAGAACTTCATTGCAATGTTTTCTAATCATCAGGGAAATGCAAATCAAAACCACAATGAGATATCACTTAACCCCAGTGAGAATGGCCTTTATCAAAAAAACCCAAAACAACACATGTTGGCGTGGGTGTGGAGAGACAGGAACACTAATACACTGCTGGTGGGACTGCAAACTAGTGCAACCCCTGTGGAAAGCATTATGGAGGTATCTTAAACAGATTCAAGTAGACCTGCCATTTGACCCAGCAATCCCATTACTGGGCATATACCCAAAGGAAAAAAGGTCATTCTGTTACAAAGGCACGTGTACCCAAATGTTTATAGCAGCACAATTCACAATAGCAAAGATGTGGAAACAACCCAAATGCCCATCAATACATGATTGGATTAGTAAACTGTGGTATATGTATACCATGGAATATTACTTAGCTATAAGGAATGATGAAGATACGACATCTCTATGGTTCTCCTGGAGAGAGTTGGAACCCATTATATTAAGTGAAGTATCCCAAGAATGGAAAAACAAGCATCACATGTACTCACCAGAAAATTGGTTTCCCTGATCATCACCTAAATACAAATCTGGGAATGACACCAATTGGACATCAGACTGAGGTGGGGGGTGGGGGAGGGGATGGGGGTATGCCTACACAATGAGTGCATTGCACACCTTTTGGGGAGTGGTAACACTTGAAGGTGCTGACTCGGGAAAGGGGGGGTGGGGAAAAAAATATGAAACTATTGTTTTTAACTTGCACTGTTCACTTAATAATTTATCATGAATATTACCCATATTATTTCAAAAAAAAAAAAAAGAATTAGGATTGGGGTTAGAGTTAGGGTGAGGTATAGGGGTTAGGTTTAGGGGTTAGTTTTAGGGTAAAAGGATAGGATTAGGGTTACGGGTTGGGCTTAGGTTTAGGGTTAAAGTTTACTGCTAGGGTTAGGGATAGGGTTCAGGGTTAGCTTTAGGGGTTCTGGTTAGGGTTAGGTGTTAGGTTAGTGTCAGGGTTAGGTCTAGTCGTGAGGGTAAGGTTTAGGGTTAGCTTTAAGAGCTAGGGTTAGGTTTAATGGTTAGGATTAGGATTAGGGTTAAGGGTTAGGGTAAGGCTTAGGGGTTAGGGTGAAGGGTTAGGGTCAAGGGTTAGGGTTTTTGTTAGGCATAGCGTTGGGGTTAGAAATAAGGGTTACTGTCAGTGTTAGGGTTGTAGGTAGGGTTACGGTTAGGGTTAGCGGTTTAGAATTAGGGTTAGGGATTCGGTGTCACAGTGATGACTAGGAGATAGGGTTAGAATTATGGGTTAGGGGTTGTTCTCAGGAAATGGGTTATGCATTAACGTTAGGATAAGAGGTTAAAGTTAGGCGCACGGTGAGGTTTACGTGTTAAGGGGAG
This sequence comes from Eulemur rufifrons, assembly GCF_041146395.1. Classification (NCBI taxonomy): domain Eukaryota; kingdom Metazoa; phylum Chordata; class Mammalia; order Primates; family Lemuridae; genus Eulemur; species Eulemur rufifrons. The sequence goes on along the minus strand of NW_027182909.1, from coordinate 433,531 downwards.
AAATAGGAACAGGGTTGGGTGTTATGTTCAGGGTTAGGGTTATCTGTTAAAGGTATTGTTTATGCTTAGCGCACGGGCCCTGTCTGCATTAGGCGGGCGGGGGGAGTTTAGGGGGCTGGGATTGTACCCGGGAACCCACTCTATCATACTCTGGGTATGGGCCCGTGGGTTTCATGCAGAACACAGTGGTAGAGCCTCCTTTCACGCCTGGCATGGGAGGATTGCAGGCTCTCTAAACTCTAAGAAAGCAAGAAGTCTGAGAATTAGATTTAGGGTTAGGATTATGGTTAGGGTTAAGGATGAAGTTTAGTGTTAAGGTGAGGGCTTAGGGTTAGGGATTAGGGTTAGGGTTAAAGGTTACTCTTAGGTTTAACGGTTACACTTTGGTTTAGGGTTGAGGTTTACGGTTAGGGTTAAGATGAGGGGTTAGTGTTTGGTACAGGGTTAGGGTTAAGTGTTAGGTTTAAGGTTGAAGATTAGGATTAGGGTTAGGATTAAAGGTTAGCGTGAGAGTTAACGCTTAGGGTTAAGGTTAAGTGTTAAGGTTTATGGTTAGGGTTAGGGTTAGGGTTAGCTTTAGAGTTAGAGTTATGTGCTATGGTTTGTGTTAGAGGTTAGGGTTAGGTTTACTGGTCACGGTTAGGGTTACGTTTAGGGGGTATCATTAGGGTTAGGGTTAGGGTTAAGGGATAGGATTAGGGTTAAGTGTTGGGCTTAGGGTTAGGGTTTAGTGTTAGGTTTATCATTAAGGATTAGGGTTAGAAGCAGGGTTAAATGTTTGGGTGCGGGTAATGGTTAGGGTCAGGGTTAAGGTTCACGGATAGGGTTAGTGTTAAGGGTTACCGGTAGGTTTAGGGTTCAGGGTTAGTGTTAGCATTAGTGCTTAAGGTTAGGATTAGGCGGTAGGTTAGATTTAGGGTTAGATCTAGGCGTTAGGGTAAGGGCTAGCGTTAGGGTTAAGAGATAGAGTTAGGTTTAATGCTTAGGATTAGGGTTAGGGTTTGGGGTTAAAGTAAGTGTTAGGGGTTAGGTTTAAGGATCCAAGGTTAGGGTTATTTTTAGCTGTAGTGTTAGGGTTAGGGATAAGGGATCCCATTAGCATTAAGGGTCTTCCTTCCTATAGGGTTAAGGGTTAGGCTTAGAGTTAAAGGTTAAGGTTAGGGTCAGTGTTAAGATTTAGGGTGAAGGTTAACGGTTAGGGTAAAGGTTAAGCGTTAGGGTTAGGGATTAGTGATTAGGGTTTTTGGTTAGTGTTAGGGTTAGCGGTTAGGAGTTAGTGTTTTATGAAGGGGTATGGTTAGAATTAGGATTGGGGTTAGAGTTAGGGTGAGGTATAGGGGTTAGGTTTAGGGGTTAGTTTTAGGGTAAAAGGATAGGATTAGGGTTACGGGTTGGGCTTAGGTTTAGGGTTAAAGTTTCCTGCTGGAGTTAGGGATAGGGTTCAGGGTTAGATTTAGGGGTTCTGGTTAGGGTTAGGTGTTAGGTTAGTGTCAGGGTTAGGTCTAGTCGTGAGGGTAAGGTTTAGGGTTAGCTTTAAGAGCTAGGGTTAGGTTTAATGGTTAGGATTAGGATTAGGGTTAAGGGTTAGGGTAAGGCTTAGGGGTTAGGGTGAAGGGTTAGGGTCAAGGGTTAGGGTTTTTGTTAGGCATAGCGTTGGGGTTAGAAGTAAGGGTTACTGTCAGCGTTAGGGTTGTAGGTAGGGTTACGGTTAGGGTTAGCGGTTTAGAATTAGGGTTAGGGATTAGGTGTCACAGTGATGACTAGGAGATAGGGTTAGAAATATGGGATAGGGGTTGTTCTCAGGAAATGGGTTATGCATTAACGTTAGGATAAGAGGTTAAAGTTAGGCGCACGGTGAGGTTTACGTGTTAAGGGGAGAAATAGGAACAGGGTTGGGTGTTATGTTCAGGGTTAGGGTTATCTGTTAAAGGTATTGTTTATGTTAGCGCACGGGCCCTGTCTGCATTAGGCGGGCGGGGGGAGTTTAGGGGGCTGGGATTGTACCCGGGAACCCACTCTATCATACTCTGGGTATGGGCCCGTGGGTTTCATGCAGGACACAGTGGTAGAGCCTCCTTTCACGCATGGCATGGGAGGATTGCAGGCTTTCTAAACTCTAAGAAAGCGAGAAGTCTGAGAATTAGATTTAGGGTTAGGATTCTGGTTAGGGTTAAGGATGAAGTTTAGTGTTAGGGTGAGGGCTTAGGGTTAGGGATTAGGGTTAGGGTTAAAGGTTACTCTTAGGTTTAACGGTTACACTTTGGTTTAGGGTTGAAGTTTACGGTTAGGGTTAAGATGAGGGGTTAGGGTTTGGTACAGGGTTAGGGTTAAGTGTTAGGTTTAGGTTTGAAGATTAGGATTAGGGTTAGGATTAAAGGTTAGCGTGAGAGTTAACGCTTAGGGTTAAGGTTAAGAGTTAGGGTTTAGGGTTAGGGTTAGTTTTAGGGTTAGAGTTATGTGCTATGGTTTGTGTTAGAGGTTAGGGTTAGGTTTACTGGTGACGGTTAGGGTTACGTTTAGGGGTTAGCATTAGGGTTAGGGTTAGGGTTACGGTTAAGGGATAGGATTAGGGTTTAGTGTTAATGTTAGCATTAAGGATTAGGGTTAGGGTCAGGGTTAAATGCTTGGGTGCGGGTAATGGTTAGGGTCAGGCTTAAGGTTCACGGATAGGGTTAGTGTTAAGGGTTACCGGTAGGTTTAGGGTTCAGGGTTAGTGTTAGCATTAGGGCTTAAGGTTATGATTAGGCGGTAGGTTAGATTTAGGGTTAGATCTAGGCGTTAGGGTAAGGGCTAGCGTTAGGGTTAAGAGATAGGGTTAGGTTTAATGCTTAGGATTAGGGTTAGGTTTTGGGGTTAAAGTAAGTGTTAGGGGTTAGGTTTAAGGATCCAAGGTTAGGGTTATTTTTAGCTGTAGTGTTAGGGTTAGGGATAAAGGATCCCATTAGCATTAAGGGTCTTCCTTCCTGTAGGGTTAAGGGTTAGGCTTAGAGTTAAAGGTTAAGGTTAGGGTCAGTGTTAAGATTTAGGGTGAGGGTTAACGGTTAGGGTAAAAGTTAACCGTTAGGGTTAGGGATTAGTGATTAGGGATTTTGGTTAGTGTTAGGGTTAGCGGTTAGGAGTTAGTGCTTTATGAAGGGGTATGGTTAGAATTAGGATTGGGGTTAGAGTTAGGGTGAGGTATAGGGGTTAGGTTTAGGGTTAGTTTTAGGGTAAAAGGATAGGATTAGGGTTACGGGTTGGGCTTAGGTTTAGGGTTAAAGTTTACTGCTAGGGTTAGGGATAGGGTTCAGGGTTAGCTTTAGGGGTTCTGGTTAGGGTTAGGTGTTAGGTTAGTGTCAGGGTTAGGTCTAGTCGTGAGGGTAAGGTTTAGGGTTAGCTTTAAGAGCTAGGGTTAGGTTTAATGGTTAGGATTAGGATTAGGGTTAAGGGTTAGGGTAAGGCTTAGGGGTTAGGGTGAAGGGTTAGGGTCAAGGGTTAGGGTTTTTGTTAGTCATAGCGTTGGGGTTAGAAGTAAGGGTTACTGTCAGTGTTAGGGTTGTAGGTAGGGTTACGGTTAGGGTTAGCGGTTTAGAATTAGGGTTAGGGATTAGGTGTCACAGTGATGACTAGGAGATAGGGTTAGAAATATGGGATAGGGGTTGTTCTCAGGAAATGGGTTATGCATTAACGTTAGGATAAGAGGTTAAAGTTAGGCGCATGGTGAGGTTTACGTGTTAAGGGGAGAAATAGGAACAGGGTTGGGTGTTATGTTCAGGGTTAGGGTTATCTGTTAAAGGTATTGTTTATGCTTAGCGCACGGGCCCTGTCTGCATTAGGCGGGCGGGGGGAGTTTAGGGGGCTGGGATTGTACCCGGGAACCCACTCTATCATACTCTGGGTATGAGCCCGTGGGTTTCATGCAGGACACAGTGGTAGAGCCTCCTTTCACGCATGGCATGGGAGGATTGCAGGCTTTCTAAACTCTAAGAAAGCAAGAAGTCTGAGAATTAGATTTAGGGTTAGGATTCTGGTTAGGGTTAAGGATGAAGTTTAGTGTTAGGGTGAGGGCTTAGGGTTAGGGATTAGGGTTAGGGTTAAAGGTTACTCTTAGGTTTAACGGTTACACTTTGGTTTAGGGTTGGGGTTTACGGTTAGGGTTAAGATGAGGGGTTAGGGTTTGGTACAGGGTTAGGGTTAAGTGTTAGGTTTAGGGTTGAAGATTAGGATTAGGGTTAGGATTAAAGGTTAGCGTGAGAGTTAATGCTTAGGGTTAAGGTTAAGAGTTAGGGTTTAGGGTTAGGTTTAGGGTTAGGGTTAGTTTTAGGGTTAGCGTTTTGTGCTATGGTTTGTGTTAGAGGTTAGGGTTAGGTTTACTGGTCACGGTTAGGGTTACGTTTAGGGGGTAGCATTAGGGTTAGGGTTAGGGTTAATGGATAGGATTAGGGATAAGTGTTGGCCTTAGGGTTAGGGTTTAGTGTTAGGTTTAGCATTAAGGATTAGGGTTAGGGTCAGGGTTAAATGCTTGGGTGCGGGTAATGGTTAGGGTCAGGGTTAAGGTTCACGGATAGGGTTAGTGTTAAGGGTTACGGGTAGGGTTAGGGTTCAGGGTTAGTGTTAGCATTAGTGCTTAAGGTTAGGATTAGGCGGTAGGTTAGATTTAGGGTTAGATCTAGGCGTTAGGGTAAGGGCTAGCTTTAGGGTTAAGAGATAGAGTTAGGTTTAATGCTTAGGATTAGGGTTAGGGTTTGGGGTTAAAGTAAGTGTTAGGGGTTAGGTTTAAGGATCCAAGGTTAGGGTTATTTTTAGCTGTAGTGTTAGGGTTAGGGATAAGGGATCCCATTAGCATTAAGGGTCTTCCTTCCTGTAGGGTTAAGGGTTAGGCTTAGAGTTAAAGGTTAAGGTTAGGGTCAGTGTTAAGATTTAGGGTGAAGGTTAACGGTTAGGGTAAAGGTTAAGCGTTAGGGTTAGGGATTAGTGATTAGGGTTTTTGCTTAGTGTTAGGGTTAGCGGTTAGGAGTTAGTGTTTTATGAAGGGGTATGGTTAGAATTAGGATTGGGGTTAGAGTTAGGGTGAGGTATAGGGGTTAGGTTTAGGGGTTAGTTTTAGGGTAAAAGGATAGGATTAGGGTTACGGGTTGGGCTTAGGTTTAGGGTTAAAGTTTTCTGCTGGAGTTAGGGATAGGGTTCAGGGTTAGCTTTAGGGGTTCTGGTTAGGGTTAGGTGTTAAGTTAGTGTCAGGGTTAGGTCTAGTCGTGAGGGTAAGGTTTAGGGTTAGCTTTAAGAGCTAGGGTTAGGTTTAATGGTTAGGATTAGGATTAGGGTTAAGGGTTAGGGTAAGGCTTAGGGGTTAGGGTGAAGGGTTAGGGTCAAGGGTTAGGGTTTTTGTTAGGCATAGCGTTGGGGTTAGAAGTAAGGGTTACTGTCAGTGTTAGGGTTGTAGGTAGGGTTACGGTTAGGGTTAGCGGTTTAGAATTAGGGTTAGGGATTAGGTGTCACAGTGATGACTAGGAGATAGGGTTAGAATTATGGCATAGGGGTTGTTCTCAGGAAATGGGTTATGCATTAACGTTAGGATAAGAGGTTAAAGTTAGGCGCACGGTGAGGTTTACGTGTTAAGGGGAGAAATAGGAACAGGGTTGGGTGTTATGTTCAGGGTTAGGGTTATCTGTTAAAGGTATTGTTTATGCTTAGCGCACGGGCCCTGTCTGCATTAGGCGGGCGGGGGGAGTTTAGGGGGCTGGGATTGTACCCGGGAACCCACTCTATCATACTCTGGGTATGGGCCCATGGGTTTCATGCAGGACACAGTGGTAGAGCCTCCTTTCACGCATGGCACGGGAGGATTGCAGGCTTTCTAAACTCTAAGAAAGCAAGAAGTCTGAGAATTAGATTTAGGGTTAGGATTATGGTTAGGGTTAAGGATGAAGTTTAGTGTTATGGTGAGGGCTTAGGGTTAGGGATTATGGTTAAGGTTAAAGGTTACTCTTAGGTTTAACGGTTACACTTTGGTTTAGGGTTGAGGTTTACGGTTAGGGTTAAGATGAGGGGTTAGGGTTTGGTACAGGGTTAGGGTTAAGTGTTAGGTTTAGGGTTGAAGATTAGGATTAGGGTTAGGATTAAAGGTTAGCGTGAGAGTTAACGCTTAGGGTTAAGGTTAAGAGTTAGGTTTTAGGGTTAGGGTTAGGGTTAGTTTTAGGTTTAGAATTATGTGCTATGGTTTGTGTTAGAGGTTAGGGTTAGGTTTACTGGTCACGGTTAGGGTTACGTTTAGGGGGTAGCATTAGGGTTAGGGTTAGGGTTAAGGGATAGGATTAAGGTTAAGTGTTGGGCTTAGGATTAGGGTTTAGTGTTAAGGTTAGCATTAAGGATTAGGGTTAGGGTCAGGGTTAAATGCTTGGGTGCGGGTAATGGTTAGGGTCAGGGTTAACGTTCACGGATAGGGTTAGTGTTAAGGGTTACGGGTAGGTTTAGGGTTCATGGTTAGTGTTAGCATTAGGGCTTAAGGTTAGGATAAGGCGGTAGGTTAGATTTAGGGTTAGATCTAGGCGTTAGGGTAAGGGCTAGCGTTAGGGTTAAGAGATAGGGTTAGGTTTAATGCTTAGGATTAGGGTTAGGGTTTGGGGTTAAAGTAAGTGTTAGGGGTTAGGTTTAAGGATCCAAGGTTAGGGTTATTTTTAGCTGTAGTGTTAGGGTTAGGGATAAGGGATCCCATTAGCATTAAGGGTCTTCCTTCCTGTAGGGTTAAGTGTTAGGCTTAGAGTTAAAGGTTAAGGTTAGGGTCAGTGTTAAGATTTAGGGTGAGGGTTAACGGTCAGGGTAAAGGTTAAGCGTTAGGGTTAGGGATTAGTGATTAGGGTTTTTGGTTAGTGTTAGGGTTAGCGGTTAGGAGTTAGTGTTTTATGAAGGGGTATGGTTAGAATTAGGATTGGGGTTAGAGTTAGGGTGAGGTATAGGGGTTAGGTTTAGGGGTTAGTTTTAGGGTAAAAGGATAGGATTAGGGTTACGGGTTGGGCTTAGGTTTAGGGTTAAAGTTTACTGCTAGGGTTAGGGATAGGGTTCAGGGTTAGCTTTAGGGGTTCTGGTTAGGGTTAGGTGTTAGGTTAGTGTCAGGGTTAGGTCTAGTCGTGAGGGTAAGGTTTAGGGTTAGCTTTAAGAGCTAGGGTTAGGTTTAATGGTTAGGATTAGGATTAGGGTTAAGGGTTAGGGTAAGGCTTAGGGGTTAGGGTGAAGGGTTAGGGTCAAGGGTTAGGGTTTTTGTTAGGCATAGCGTTGGGGTTAGAAGTAAGGGTTACTGTCAGTGTTAGGGTTGTAGGTAGGGTTACGGTTAGGGTTAGCGGTTTAGAATTAGGGTTAGGGATTAGGTGTCACAGTGATGACTAGGAGATAGGGTTATAATTATGGGATAGGGGTTGTTCTCAGAAAATGGTATATGCATTAACGTTAGGATAAGAGGTTAAAGTTAGGCGCACGGTGAGGTTTACGTGTTAAGGGGAGAAATAGGAACAGGGTTGGGTGTTATGTTCAGAGTTAGGGTTATCTGTTAGAGGTATTGTTTATGCTTAGCGCACGGGCCCTGTCTGCATTAGGAGGGCGGGGGGAGTTTAGGGGGCTGGGATTGTACCCGGGAACACACTCTATCATACTCTGGGTATGGGCCCGTGGGTTTCATGGAGGACACAGTGGTAGAGCCTCATTTCACGCATGGCATGGGAGGATTGCAGGCTTTCTAAACTCTAAGAAAGCAAGAAGTCTGAGAATTAGATTTAGGGTTAGGATTATGGTTAGGGTTAAGGATGAAGTTTAGTGTTAGGGTGAGGGCTTAGGGTTAGGGAATAGGGTTAGGGTTAAAGGTTACTCTTAGGTTTAACGGTAACACTTTGGTTTCGGGTTCAGGTTTACGGTTAGGGTTAAGATGAGGGGTTAGGGTTTGGTACAGGGTTAGGGTTAAGTGTTAGGTTTAGGGTTGAAGATTAGGATTAGGGTTAGGATTAAAGGTTAGCGTGAGAGTTAACGCTTAGGGTTAAGGTTAAGAGTTAGGGTTTACGGTTAGGCTTAGGGTTAGAGTTATGTGCTATGATTTGTGTTAGGGGTTAGGGTTAGGTTTACTGTTCACGGTTAGGGTTGGGTTTAGGGGTTAGCATTAGGGTTAGGGATTAGGTTTAGGGTAAGGGTCTAGAGTTAATGTTGGGCTTTAGGCTCGGGGCTTACGTTCAGTGTCAGGGGTTAGCGCTGGTGGTAGGGCTTAGCTTTAGCGGTCAGTTTAAGGGCACAGGACCTGGTTAATCTACGGTGAGAGGGGTGCGGTCGGGGTCACCACGAAAGCACAACATCATTCCCTGGGCCTTCGGACAGGACCTCCATGCAGGACTCAGGCGGAGCCACATCTCACACATGGCATGGCTGTATTGTAGGCTTGCTTCACTCTGGGAATGGAAGTAGTGTGAGAATTAGGGTTGGGGTTGGGGTTAGGGTTTTTCGTGTTAGGGGTTAGGTTTCGAGTCAGGGTTAGGTGCTAGGGATTAGTGGTTAGGGTTAGAGTTAGTGTTAGGGGTAAGGTGTTAAGTCTGGGTTAGGGGGCCAGGGTAAGGTTAAGTGTTGGAGTTAGCATTAGGGTTAGGGGTTAGGGTTAAGGGATAGGGTTAGGATTCAGGGTGAGGGTTAGAGGGTTAACAGTTGGGGTTAGGCTTAGGGGTTAGGGATAGTGTTAGGGTTAAGGGTTAGGAGCTTGGTTCAGGTTTAAGGTTAGCATTAGGGGTTGGGGTTAGTGTTAACTGTAGGTCAGTGTTGGGGTTAGATCTCTAGGCATTAGGGTAAAGGTTAGGGTTAGGGTTAAGAGTTAGGGTTCTGTTTAATGGTTAGGATTGGGAATAGGTTAAGGGTTAGGGTTAAGGTTAGGGGTTATGACGAAGGATCTACGGTTAGGGTTACTTTTAGGCGTAGGGTTAGGGTAAGGGGTTAGGGTTAGTGTTAGTGTTGTTGGTCGGGTTAAGGTTAGGGTTGGCGCTTCAGAATTAGGGATTAGGTGTTACGGTTATAGCTAGGAGGTAGGGTTATAATGACGGTATAGGGCTTGTTCTCAGGGTGTCATGCATTAACGTTAAGATATGGGGTTAAAGTTAGGGTTATGGTGAGGTTTACCTGTTAAGGTGAGCAGTAGGATGAGGGTTAGGTGTTATGTTGTGGGTTAGGCTTATGGGTGAGGGGTAGGGTTTATGCTTAGGGCACGGGCCCTGTATGCCCTAGGAGGCAAAGTTAGGTGTCTGTGATGGTCGCTGGGAACCCACTCTACCGCACGCAGTGTATGGGCCTCTGGGTTTCATGCAGGACACTGTGGCAGAGCCTCCTTTCACACATGGCGTGGGAGGATTGCAGGCTTTCTAAACTCTAAGAAAGCAAGAAGTCTGAAAATTAGATTTAGGGTTAGGGTTAGGGTTAGGGTTAAGGATGAAGTTTAGTGTTACGGTGAGGGCTTAGGCTTAGGGATTACGGTTAGGGATAAAGGTTACTCTTAGATTTAACGGTTACACTTTGGTTTAGGGTTGAGGTTTAAGGTTAGGGTTAAGATGAGGGGTTAGGGTTTGGTACAGGGTTAGGGTTAAGTGTTAGGTTTAGGGTTGAAGATTAGGATTAGGGTTAGGATTAAAGGTTAGCGTGAGAGTTAACGCTTAGGGTTAAGGTTAAGAGTTAGGGTTTAGGGTTAGGGTTAGGGTTAGGGTTAGCTTTAGGGTTAGACTTATGTGCTATGGTTTGTGTTAGAGGTTAGGGTTAGGTTTACTGTTCACGGTTAGGGTTACGTTTAGGGGTTAGCATTAGGGTTAGGGTTAAGGGATAGCATTAGGGTTAAGTGTTGGGCTTAGGGTTAGGGTTTAGTGTTACGGTTATCATTAAGGATTAGGGTAAGGGTCAGGGTTAAATGCTTGGGTGCGGGTAATGGTTAGGGTCAGGGTTAAAGTTCACGGATAGGGTTAGTGTTAAGGGTTACGGGTAGGTTTAGGGTTCAGGGTTAGCGTTAGCATTAGGGCTTAAGGTTAGGATTAGGCGGGAGGTTAGATTTAGGGTTAGAACTAGACGTTAGGGTAAGGGCTAGGGTTAGGGTTAAGAGATAGGGTTAGGTTTAATGCTTAGGATTAGGGTTAGGGTTTGGGGTTAAAGTAAGTGTTAGGGGTTAGGTTTAAGGATCAAAGGTTAGGGTTATTTTTAGCTGTAGTGTTAGGGTTAGGGAAAAGGGATCCCATTAGCATTAAGGGTCTTCCTTACTGTAGGGTTAAGGGTTAGGCTTAGAGTTAAAGGTTAAGGTTAGGGTCAGTGTTAAGAGTTAGGGTGAGGGTTAACGGTTAGGGTAAAGGTTAAGCGTTAGGGTTAGGGATTAGCGATTAGGATTTTTGGTTAGTGTTAGGGTTAGAGGTTAGGAGTTCGTGTTTTATGAAGGGGTATGGTTAGAATTAGGATTGGGGTTAGAGTTAGGGTTAGGTATAGGGGTTAGTTTTAGGGTAAAAGGATAGGATTAGGGTTATGGGTTGGGCTTAGGTTTAGGGTTAAAGTTTACTGCTAGGGTTAGGGATAGGGTTCAGGGTTAGCTTTAGGGGTTCTGGTTAGGGTTAGGTGTTAGGTTAGTGTCAGGGTTAGGTCTAGTCGTGAGGGTAAGGTTTAGGGTTAGCTTTAAGAGCTAGGGTTAGGTTTAATGGTTAGGATTAGGATTAGGGTTAAGGGTTAGGGTAAGGCTTAGGGGTTAGGGTGAAGGGTTAGGGTCAAGGGTTAGGGTTTTTGTTAGGCATAGCGTTGGGGTTAGAAGTAAGGGTTACTGTCAGCGTTAGGGTTGTAGGTAGGGTTACGGTTAGGGTTAGCGGTTTAGAATTAGGGTTAGGGATTAGGTGTCACAGTGATGACTAGGAGATAGGGTTAGAAATATGGGATAGGGGTTGTTCTCAGGAAATGGGTTATGCATTAACGTTAGGATAAGAGGTTAAAGTTAGGCGCACGGTGAGGTTTACGTGTTAAGGGGAGAAATAGGAACAGGGTTGGGTGTTATGTTCAGGGTTAGGGTTATCTGTTAAAGGTATTGTTTATGCTTAGCGCACGGGCCCTGTCTGCATTAGGCGGGCGGGGGGAGTTTAGGGGGCTGGGATTGTACCCGGGAACCCACTCTATCATACTCTGGGTATGGGCCCGTGGGTTTCATGCAGGACACAGTGGTAGAGCCTCCTTTCACGCATGGCATGGGAGGATTGCAGGCTTTCTAAACTCTAAGAAAGCGAGAAGTCTGAGAATTAGATTTAGGGTTAGGATTCTGGTTAGGGTTAAGGATGAAGTTTAGTGTTAGGGTGAGGGCTTAGGGTTAGGGATTAGGGTTAGGGTTAAAGGTTACTCTTAGGTTTAACGGTTACACTTTGGTTTAGGGTTGAAGTTTACGGTTAGGGTTAAGATGAGGGGTTAGGGTTTGGTACAGGGTTAGGTTTAAGTGTTAGGTTTAGGTTTGAAGATTAGGATTAGGGTTAGGATTAAAGGTTAGCGTGAGAGTTAACGCTTAGGGTTAAGGTTAAGAGTTAGGGTTTAGGGTTAGGGTTAGTTTTAGGGTTAGAGTTATGTGCTATGGTTTGTGTTAGAGGTTAGGGTTAGGTTTACTGGTGACGGTTAGGGTTACGTTTAGGGGTTAGCATTAGGGTTAGGGTTAGGGTTACGGTTAAGGGATAGGATTAGGGTTTAGTGTTAATGTTAGCATTAAGGATTAGGGTTAGGGTCAGGGTTAAATGCTTGGGTGCGGGTAATGGTTAGGGTCAGGCTTAAGGTTCACGGATAGGGTTAGTGTTAAGGGTTACCGGTAGGTTTAGGGTTCAGGGTTAGTGTTAGCATTAGGGCTTAAGGTTAGGATTAGGCGGTAGGTTAGATTTAGGGTTAGATCTAGGCGTTAGGGTAAGGGCTAGCGTTAGGGTTAAGAGATAGGGTTAGGTTTAATGCTTAGGATTAGGGTTAGGTTTTGGGGTTAAAGTAAGTGTTAGGGGTTAGGTTTAAGGATCCAAGGTTAGGGTTATTTTTAGCTGTAGTGTTAGGGTTAGGGATAAAGGATCCCATTAGCATTAAGGGTCTTCCTTCCTGTAGGGTTAAGGGTTAGGCTTAGAGTTAAAGGTTAAGGTTAGGGTCAGTGTTAAGATTTAGGGTGAGGGTTAACGGTTAGGGTAAAAGTTAACCGTTAGGGTTAGGGATTAGTGATTAGGGATTTTGGTTAGTGTTAGGGTTAGCGGTTAGGAGTTAGTGCTTTATGAAGGGGTATGGTTAGAATTAGGATTGGGGTTAGAGTTAGGGTGAGGTATAGGGGTTAGGTTTAGGGTTAGTTTTAGGGTAAAAGGATAGGATTAGGGTTACGGGTTGGGCTTAGGTTTAGGGTTAAAGTTTACTGCTAGGGTTAGGGATAGGGTTCAGGGTTAGCTTTAGGGGTTCTGGTTAGGGTTAGGTGTTAGGTTAGTGTCAGGGTTAGGTCTAGTCGTGAGGGTAAGGTTTAGGGTTAGCTTTAAGAGCTAGGGTTAGGTTTAATGGTTAGGATTAGGATTAGGGTTAAGGGTTAGGGTAAGGCTTAGGGGTTAGGGTGAAGGGTTAGGGTCAAGGGTTAGGGTTTTTGTTAGGCATAGCGTTGGGGTTAGAAGTAAGGGTTACTGTCAGCGTTAGGGTTGTAGGTAGGGTTACGGTTAGGGTTAGCGGTTTAGAATTAGGGTTAGGGATTAGGTGTCACAGTGATGACTAGGAGATAGGGTTAGAAATATGGGATAGGGGTTGTTCTCAGGAAATGGGTTATGCATTAACGTTAGGATAAGAGGTTAAAGTTAGGCGCACGGTGAGGTTTACGTGTTAAGGGGAGAAATAGGAACAGGGTTGGGTGTTATGTTCAGGGTTAGGGTTATCTGTTAAAGGTATTGTTTATGCTTAGCGCACGGGCCCTGTCTGCATTAGGCGGGCGGGGGGAGTTTAGGGGGCTGGGATTGTACCCGGGAACCCACTCTATCATACTCTGGGTATGGGCCCGTGGGTTTCATGCAGGACACAGTGGTAGAGCCTCCTTTCACGCATGGCATGGGAGGATTGCAGGCTTTCTAAACTCTAAGAAAGCGAGAAGTCTGAGAATTAGATTTAGGGTTAGGATTCTGGTTAGGGTTAAGGATGAAGTTTAGTGTTAGGGTGAGGGCTTAGGGTTAGGGATTAGGGTTAGGGTTAAAGGTTACTCTTAGGTTTAACGGTTACACTTTGGTTTAGGGTTGAAGTTTACGGTTAGGGTTAAGATGAGGGGTTAGGGTTTGGTACAGGGTTAGGGTTAAGTGTTAGGTTTAGGTTTGAAGATTAGGATTAGGGTTAGGATTAAAGGTTAGCGTGAGAGTTAACGCTTAGGGTTAAGGTTAAGAGTTAGGGTTTAGGGTTAGGGTTAGTTTTAGGGTTAGAGTTATGTGCTATGGTTTGTGTTAGAGGTTAGGGTTAGGTTTACTGGTGACGGTTAGGGTTACGTTTAGGGGTTAGCATTAGGGTTAGGGTTAGGGTTACGGTTAAGGGATAGGATTAGGGTTTAGTGTTAATGTTAGCATTAAGGATTAGGGTTAGGGTCAGGGTTAAATGCTTGGGTGCGGGTAATGGTTAGGGTCAGGCTTAAGGTTCACGGATAGGGTTAGTGTTAAGGGTTACCGGTAGGTTTAGGGTTCAGGGTTAGTGTTAGCATTAGGGCTTAAGGTTAGGATTAGGCGGTAGGTTAGATTTAGGGTTAGATCTAGGCGTTAGGGTAAGGGCTAGCGTTAGGGTTAAGAGATAGGGTTAGGTTTAATGCTTAGGATTAGGGTTAGGTTTTGGGGTTAAAGTAAGTGTTAGGGGTTAGGTTTAAGGATCCAAGGTTAGGGTTATTTTTAGCTGTAGTGTTAGGGTTAGGGATAAAGGATCCCATTAGCATTAAGGGTCTTCCTTCCTGTAGGGTTAAGGGTTAGGCTTAGAGTTAAAGGTTAAGGTTAGGGTCAGTGTTAAGATTTAGGGTGAGGGTTAACGGTTAGGGTAAAAGTTAACCGTTAGGGTTAGGGATTAGTGATTAGGGATTTTGGTTAGTGTTAGGGTTAGCGGTTAGGAGTTAGTGCTTTATGAAGGGGTATGGTTAGAATTAGGATTGGGGTTAGAGTTAGGGTGAGGTATAGGGGTTAGGTTTAGGGTTAGTTTTAGGGTAAAAGGATAGGATTAGGGTTACGGGTTGGGCTTAGGTTTAGGGTTAAAGTTTACTGCTAGGGTTAGGGATAGGGTTCAGGGTTAGCTTTAGGGGTTCTGGTTAGGGTTAGGTGTTAGGTTAGTGTCAGGGTTAGGTCTAGTCGTGAGGGTAAGGTTTAGGGTTAGCTTTAAGAGCTAGGGTTAGGTTTAATGGTTAGGATTAGGATTAGGGTTAAGGGTTAGGGTAAGGCTTAGGGGTTAGGGTGAAGGGTTAGGGTCAAGGGTTAGGGTTTTTGTTAGTCATAGCGTTGGGGTTAGAAGTAAGGGTTACTGTCAGTGTTAGGGTTGTAGGTAGGGTTACGGTTAGGGTTAGCGGTTTAGAATTAGGGTTAGGGATTAGGTGTCACAGTGATGACTAGGAGATAGGGTTAGAAATATGGGATAGGGGTTGTTCTCAGGAAATGGGTTATGCATTAACGTTAGGATAAGAGGTTAAAGTTAGGCGCATGGTGAGGTTTACGTGTTAAGGGGAGAAATAGGAACAGGGTTGGGTGTTATGTTCAGGGTTAGGGTTATCTGTTAAAGGTATTGTTTATGCTTAGCGCACGGGCCCTGTCTGCATTAGGCGGGCGGGGGGAGTTTAGGGGGCTGGGATTGTACCCGGGAACCCACTCTATCATACTCTGGGTATGAGCCCGTGGGTTTCATGCAGGACATAGTGGTAGAGCCTCCTTTCACGCATGGCATGGGAGGATTGCAGGCTTTCTAAACTCTAAGAAAGCAAGAAGTCTGAGAATTAGATTTAGGGTTAGGATTCTGGTTAGGGTTAAGGATGAAGTTTAGTGTTAGGGTGAGGGCTTAGGGTTAGGGATTAGGGTTAGGGTTAAAGGTTACTCTTAGGTTTAACGGTTACACTTTGGTTTAGGGTTGGGGTTTACGGTTAGGGTTAAGATGAGGGGTTAGGGTTTGGTACAGGGTTAGGGTTAAGTGTTAGGTTTAGGGTTGAAGATTAGGATTAGGGTTAGGATTAAAGGTTAGCGTGAGAGTTAATGCTTAGGGTTAAGGTTAAGAGTTAGGGTTTAGGGTTAGGTTTAGGGTTAGGGTTAGTTTTAGGGTTAGCGTTTTGTGCTATGGTTTGTGTTAGAGGTTAGGGTTAGGTTTACTGGTCACGGTTAGGGTTACGTTTAGGGGGTAGCATTAGGGTTAGGGTTAGGGTTAATGGATAGGATTAGGGATAAGTGTTGGCCTTAGGGTTAGGGTTTAGTGTTAGGTTTAGCATTAAGGATTAGGGTTAGGGTCAGGGTTAAATGCTTGGGTGCGGGTAATGGTTAGGGTCAGGGTTAAGGTTCACGGATAGGGTTAGTGTTAAGGGTTACGGGTAGGGTTAGGGTTCAGGGTTAGTGTTAGCATTAGTGCTTAAGGTTAGGATTAGGCGGTAGGTTAGATTTAGGGTTAGATCTAGGCGTTAGGGTAAGGGCTAGCTTTAGGGTTAAGAGATAGAGTTAGGTTTAATGCTTAGGATTAGGGTTAGGGTTTGGGGTTAAAGTAAGTGTTAGGGGTTAGGTTTAAGGATCCAAGGTTAGGGTTATTTTTAGCTGTAGTGTTAGGGTTAGGGATAAGGGATCCCATTAGCATTAAGGGTCTTCCTTCCTGTAGGGTTAAGGGTTAGGCTTAGAGTTAAAGGTTAAGGTTAGGGTCAGTGTTAAGATTTAGGGTGAAGGTTAACGGTTAGGGTAAAGGTTAAGCGTTAGGGTTAGGGATTAGTGATTAGGGTTTTTGCTTAGTGTTAGGGTTAGCGGTTAGGAGTTAGTGTTTTATGAAGGGGTATGGTTAGAATTAGGATTGGGGTTAGAGTTAGGGTGAGGTATAGGGGTTAGGTTTAGGGGTTAGTTTTAGGGTAAAAGGATAGGATTAGGGTTACGGGTTGGGCTTAGGTTTAGGGTTAAAGTTTTCTGCTGGAGTTAGGGATAGGGTTCAGGGTTAGCTTTAGGGGTTCTGGTTAGGGTTAGGTGTTAAGTTAGTGTCAGGGTTAGGTCTAGTCGTGAGGGTAAGGTTTAGGGTTAGCTTTAAGAGCTAGGGTTAGGTTTAATGGTTAGGATTAGGATTAGGGTTAAGGGTTAGGGTAAGGCTTAGGGGTTAGGGTGAAGGGTTAGGGTCAAGGGTTAGGGTTTTTGTTAGGCATAGCGTTGGGGTTAGAAGTAAGGGTTACTGTCAGTGTTAGGGTTGTAGGTAGGGTTACGGTTAGGGTTAGCGGTTTAGAATTAGGGTTAGGGATTAGGTGTCACAGTGATGACTAGGAGATAGGGTTAGAATTATGGCATAGGGGTTGTTCTCAGGAAATGGGTTATGCATTAACGTTAGGATAAGAGGTTAAAGTTAGGCGCACGGTGAGGTTTACGTGTTAAGGGGAGAAATAGGAACAGGGTTGGGTGTTATGTTCAGGGTTAGGGTTATCTGTTAAAGGTATTGTTTATGCTTAGCGCACGGGCCCTGTCTGCATTAGGCGGGCGGGGGGAGTTTAGGGGGCTGGGATTGTACCCGGGAACCCACTCTATCATACTCTGGGTATGGGCCCATGGGTTTCATGCAGGACACAGTGGTAGAGCCTCCTTTCACGCATGGCACGGGAGGATTGCAGGCTTTCTAAACTCTAAGAAAGCAAGAAGTCTGAGAATTAGATTTAGGGTTAGGATTATGGTTAGGGTTAAGGATGAAGTTTAGTGTTATGGTGAGGGCTTAGGGTTAGGGATTATGGTTAAGGTTAAAGGTTACTCTTAGGTTTAACGGTTACACTTTGGTTTAGGGTTGAGGTTTACGGTTAGGGTTAAGATGAGGGGTTAGGGTTTGGTACAGGGTTAGGGTTAAGTGTTAGGTTTAGGGTTGAAGATTAGGATTAGGGTTAGGATTAAAGGTTAGCGTGAGAGTTAACGCTTAGGGTTAAGGTTAAGAGTTAGGTTTTAGGGTTAGGGTTAGGGTTAGTTTTAGGTTTAGAATTATGTGCTATGGTTTGTGTTAGAGGTTAGGGTTAGGTTTACTGGTCACGGTTAGGGTTACGTTTAGGGGGTAGCATTAGGGTTAGGGTTAGGGTTAAGGGATAGGATTAAGGTTAAGTGTTGGGCTTAGGATTAGGGTTTAGTGTTAAGGTTAGCATTAAGGATTAGGGTTAGGGTCAGGGTTAAATGCTTGGGTGCGGGTAATGGTTAGGGTCAGGGTTAACGTTCACGGATAGGGTTAGTGTTAAGGGTTACGGGTAGGTTTAGGGTTCATGGTTAGTGTTAGCATTAGGGCTTAAGGTTAGGATAAGGCGGTAGGTTAGATTTAGGGTTAGATCTAGGCGTTAGGGTAAGGGCTAGCGTTAGGGTTAAGAGATAGGGTTAGGTTTAATGCTTAGGATTAGGGTTAGGGTTTGGGGTTAAAGTAAGTGTTAGGGGTTAGGTTTAAGGATCCAAGGTTAGGGTTATTTTTAGCTGTAGTGTTAGGGTTAGGGATAAGGGATCCCATTAGCATTAAGGGTCTTCCTTCCTGTAGGGTTAAGTGTTAGGCTTAGAGTTAAAGGTTAAGGTTAGGGTCAGTGTTAAGATTTAGGGTGAGGGTTAACGGTCAGGGTAAAGGTTAAGCGTTAGGGTTAGGGATTAGTGATTAGGGTTTTTGGTTAGTGTTAGGGTTAGCGGTTAGGAGTTAGTGTTTTATGAAGGGGTATGGTTAGAATTAGGATTGGGGTTAGAGTTAGGGTGAGGTATAGGGGTTAGGTTTAGGGGTTAGTTTTAGGGTAAAAGGATAGGATTAGGGTTACGGGTTGGGCTTAGGTTTAGGGTTAAAGTTTACTGCTAGGGTTAGGGATAGGGTTCAGGGTTAGCTTTAGGGGTTCTGGTTAGGGTTAGGTGTTAGGTTAGTGTCAGGGTTAGGTCTAGTCGTGAGGGTAAGGTTTAGGGTTAGCTTTAAGAGCTAGGGTTAGGTTTAATGGTTAGGATTAGGATTAGGGTTAAGGGTTAGGGTAAGGCTTAGGGGTTAGGGTGAAGGGTTAGGGTCAAGGGTTAGGGTTTTTGTTAGGCATAGCGTTGGGGTTAGAAGTAAGGGTTACTGTCAGTGTTAGGGTTGTAGGTAGGGTTACGGTTAGGGTTAGCGGTTTAGAATTAGGGTTAGGGATTAGGTGTCACAGTGATGACTAGGAGATAGGGTTATAATTATGGGATAGGGGTTGTTCTCAGAAAATGGTATATGCATTAACGTTAGGATAAGAGGTTAAAGTTAGGCGCACGGTGAGGTTTACGTGTTAAGGGGAGAAATAGGAACAGGGTTGGGTGTTATGTTCAGAGTTAGGGTTATCTGTTAGAGGTATTGTTTATGCTTAGCGCACGGGCCCTGTCTGCATTAGGAGGGCGGGGGGAGTTTAGGGGGCTGGGATTGTACCCGGGAACACACTCTATCATACTCTGGGTATGGGCCCGTGGGTTTCATGGAGGACACAGTGGTAGAGCCTCATTTCACGCATGGCATGGGAGGATTGCAGGCTTTCTAAACTCTAAGAAAGCAAGAAGTCTGAGAATTAGATTTAGGGTTAGGATTATGGTTAGGGTTAAGGATGAAGTTTAGTGTTAGGGTGAGGGCTTAGGGTTAGGGAATAGGGTTAGGGTTAAAGGTTACTCTTAGGTTTAACGGTAACACTTTGGTTTCGGGTTCAGGTTTACGGTTAGGGTTAAGATGAGGGGTTAGGGTTTGGTACAGGGTTAGGGTTAAGTGTTAGGTTTAGGGTTGAAGATTAGGATTAGGGTTAGGATTAAAGGTTAGCGTGAGAGTTAACGCTTAGGGTTAAGGTTAAGAGTTAGGGTTTACGGTTAGGCTTAGGGTTAGAGTTATGTGCTATGATTTGTGTTAGGGGTTAGGGTTAGGTTTACTGTTCACGGTTAGGGTTGGGTTTAGGGGTTAGCATTAGGGTTAGGGATTAGGTTTAGGGTAAGGGTCTAGAGTTAATGTTGGGCTTTAGGCTCGGGGCTTACGTTCAGTGTCAGGGGTTAGCGCTGGTGGTAGGGCTTAGCTTTAGCGGTCAGTTTAAGGGCACAGGACCTGGTTAATCTACGGTGAGAGGGGTGCGGTCGGGGTCACCACGAAAGCACAACATCATTCCCTGGGCCTTCGGACAGGACCTCCATGCAGGACTCAGGCGGAGCCACATCTCACACATGGCATGGCTGTATTGTAGGCTTGCTTCACTCTGGGAATGGAAGTAGTGTGAGAATTAGGGTTGGGGTTGGGGTTAGGGTTTTTCGTGTTAGGGGTTAGGTTTCGAGTCAGGGTTAGGTGCTAGGGATTAGTGGTTAGGGTTAGAGTTAGTGTTAGGGGTAAGGTGTTAAGTCTGGGTTAGGGGGCCAGGGTAAGGTTAAGTGTTGGAGTTAGCATTAGGGTTAGGGGTTAGGGTTAAGGGATAGGGTTAGGATTCAGGGTGAGGGTTAGAGGGTTAACAGTTGGGGTTAGGCTTAGGGGTTAGGGATAGTGTTAGGGTTAAGGGTTAGGAGCTTGGTTCAGGTTTAAGGTTAGCATTAGGGGTTGGGGTTAGTGTTAACTGTAGGTCAGTGTTGGGGTTAGATCTCTAGGCATTAGGGTAAAGGTTAGGGTTAGGGTTAAGAGTTAGGGTTCTGTTTAATGGTTAGGATTGGGAATAGGTTAAGGGTTAGGGTTAAGGTTAGGGGTTATGACGAAGGATCTACGGTTAGGGTTACTTTTAGGCGTAGGGTTAGGGTAAGGGGTTAGGGTTAGTGTTAGTGTTGTTGGTCGGGTTAAGGTTAGGGTTGGCGCTTCAGAATTAGGGATTAGGTGTTACGGTTATAGCTAGGAGGTAGGGTTATAATGACGGTATAGGGCTTGTTCTCAGGGTGTCATGCATTAACGTTAAGATATGGGGTTAAAGTTAGGGTTATGGTGAGGTTTACCTGTTAAGGTGAGCAGTAGGATGAGGGTTAGGTGTTATGTTGTGGGTTAGGCTTATGGGTGAGGGGTAGGGTTTATGCTTAGGGCACGGGCCCTGTATGCCCTAGGAGGCAAAGTTAGGTGTCTGTGATGGTCGCTGGGAACCCACTCTACCGCACGCAGTGTATGGGCCTCTGGGTTTCATGCAGGACACTGTGGCAGAGCCTCCTTTCACACATGGCGTGGGAGGATTGCAGGCTTTCTAAACTCTAAGAAAGCAAGAAGTCTGAAAATTAGATTTAGGGTTAGGGTTAGGGTTAGGGTTAAGGATGAAGTTTAGTGTTACGGTGAGGGCTTAGGCTTAGGGATTACGGTTAGGGATAAAGGTTACTCTTAGATTTAACGGTTACACTTTGGTTTAGGGTTGAGGTTTAAGGTTAGGGTTAAGATGAGGGGTTAGGGTTTGGTACAGGGTTAGGGTTAAGTGTTAGGTTTAGGGTTGAAGATTAGGATTAGGGTTAGGATTAAAGGTTAGCGTGAGAGTTAACGCTTAGGGTTAAGGTTAAGAGTTAGGGTTTAGGGTTAGGGTTAGGGTTAGGGTTAGCTTTAGGGTTAGACTTATGTGCTATGGTTTGTGTTAGAGGTTAGGGTTAGGTTTACTGTTCACGGTTAGGGTTACGTTTAGGGGTTAGCATTAGGGTTAGGGTTAAGGGATAGCATTAGGGTTAAGTGTTGGGCTTAGGGTTAGGGTTTAGTGTTACGGTTATCATTAAGGATTAGGGTAAGGGTCAGGGTTAAATGCTTGGGTGCGGGTAATGGTTAGGGTCAGGGTTAAAGTTCACGGATAGGGTTAGTGTTAAGGGTTACGGGTAGGTTTAGGGTTCAGGGTTAGCGTTAGCATTAGGGCTTAAGGTTAGGATTAGGCGGGAGGTTAGATTTAGGGTTAGAACTAGACGTTAGGGTAAGGGCTAGGGTTAGGGTTAAGAGATAGGGTTAGGTTTAATGCTTAGGATTAGGGTTAGGGTTTGGGGTTAAAGTAAGTGTTAGGGGTTAGGTTTAAGGATCAAAGGTTAGGGTTATTTTTAGCTGTAGTGTTAGGGTTAGGGAAAAGGGATCCCATTAGCATTAAGGGTCTTCCTTACTGTAGGGTTAAGGGTTAGGCTTAGAGTTAAAGGTTAAGGTTAGGGTCAGTGTTAAGAGTTAGGGTGAGGGTTAACGGTTAGGGTAAAGGTTAAGCGTTAGGGTTAGGGATTAGCGATTAGGATTTTTGGTTAGTGTTAGGGTTAGAGGTTAGGAGTTCGTGTTTTATGAAGGGGTATGGTTAGAATTAGGATTGGGGTTAGAGTTAGGGTTAGGTATAGGGGTTAGTTTTAGGGTAAAAGGATAGGATTAGGGTTATGGGTTGGGCTTAGGTTTAGGGTTAAAGTTTACTGCTAGGGTTAGGGATAGGGTTCAGGGTTAGCTTTAGGGGTTCTGGTTAGGGTTAGGTGTTAGGTTAGTGTCAGGGTTAGGTCTAGTCGTGAGGGTAAGGTTTAGGGTTAGCTTTAAGAGCTAGGGTTAGGTTTAATGGTTAGGATTAGGATTAGGGTTAAGGGTTAGGGTAAGGCTTAGGGGTTTGGGTGAAGGGTTAGGGTTTTTGTTAGGCATAGCGTTGGGGTTAGAAGTAAGGGTTACTGTCAGTGTTAGGGTTGTAGGTAGGGTTCCGGTTAGGGTTAGCGGTTTAGAATTAGGGTTAGGGATTAGGTGTCACAGTGATGACTAGGAGATAGGGTTAGAATTATGGGATAGGGGTTATTCTCAGGGAATGGGTTATGCATTAATGTTAGGATAAGAGGTTAAAGTTAGGCTCACGGTGAGGTTTACGTGTTAAGGGGAGAAATAGGAACAGGGTTGGGTGTTATGTTCAGGGTTAGGGTTATCTGTTAGAGGTATTGTTTATGCTTAGCGCACGGGCCCTGTCTGCATTGGGCGGGCGGGGGGAGTTTAGGGGGCTGGGATTGTACCCGGGAACCCACTCTATCATACTCTGGGTATGGGCCCGTGGGTTTCATGCAGGACACAGTGGTAGAGCCTCCTTTCACGCATGGCATGGGAGGATTGCAGGCTTTCTAAACTCTAAGAAAGCAAGAAGTCTGAGAATTAGATTTAGGGTTAGGATTCTGGTTAGGGTTAAGGATGAAGTTTAGTGTTAGGGTGAGGGCTTAAGGTTAGGGATTAGGGTTAGGGTTAAAGGTTACTCTTAGGTTTAACGGTTACAGTTCGGTTTAGGGTTGAGGTTTACGGTTAGGGTTAAGATGAGGGGTTAGGGTTTGGTAGACGTTTAGGGTTAAGTGTTAGGTTTAGGGTTGAAGATTAGGATTAGTGTTAGGATTAAAGGTTAGCGTGAGAGTTAACGCTAAGGGTTAAGGTTAAGAGTTAGGGTTTACGGTTAGGCTTAGGGTTAGATTTAGGGTTAGAGTTATGTGCTATGGTTTGTGTTAGGGGTTAGGGTTAGGTTTACTGTTCACGGTTAGGGTTGGGTTTAGGGGTTAGCATTAGGGTTAGGGATTAGGTTTAGGGTAAGGGTCTAGAGTTAATGTTGGGCTTTAGGCTCGGGTCTTAGGTTCAGGGTCAGGGGTTAGCGTTGGTGGTAGGGCTTAGCTTTAGCGGTCAGTTTAAGGGCACAGGACCTGGTTAATCTACGGTGAGAGGGGTGCGGTCGGAGTCACCACGAAAGCACAACATCATTCCCTGGGCCTTCGGACAGGACCTCCATGCAGGACTCAGGCGGAGCCTCATCTCACACATGGCATGGCTGTATTGTAGGCTTGCTTCACTCTGGGAATGGAAGTAGTGTGAGAATTAGGGTTGGGGTTGGGGTTAGGGTTTTTCGTGTTAGGGGTTAGGTTTCGAGTCAGGGTTAGGTGCTAGGGATTAGTGGTTAGGGTTAGAGTTAGTGTTAGGGGTAAGGTGTTAAGTCTGGGTTAGGGGGCCAGGGTAAGGTTTAGGGTTGGAGTTAGCGTTAGGGTTAGGGGTTAGGGTTAAGGGATAGGGTTAGGATTCAGGGTGAGGGTTAGAGGGTTAACAGTTGGGGTTAGGCTTAGGGGTTAGGGATAGTGTTAGAGTTAAGGGTTAGGAGCTTGGTTCAGGTTTAAGGTTAGCATTAGGGGTTGGGGTTAGTGTTAACTGTAGGTCAGTGTTGGGGTTAGATCTCTAGGCATTAGGGTAAAGGTTAGGGTTAGGGTTAAGAGTTAGGGTTCTGTTTAATGGTTAGGATTGGGAATAGGTTAAGGGTTAGGGTTAAGGTTAGGGGTTATCACGAAGGATCAACGGTTAGGGTTACTTTTAGGCGTAGGGTTAGGGTAAGGGGTTAGGGTTAGTGTTAGTGTTGTTGGTCGGGTTAAGGTTAGGGTTGGCGCTTCAGAATTAGGGATTAGGTGTTACGGTTATAGCTAGGAGGTAGGGTTATAATGACGGTATAGGGCTTATTCTCAGGGTGTCATGCATTAACGTTAAGATATGGGGTTAAAGTTAGGGTTATGGTGAGGTTTACCTGTTAAGGTGAGCAGTAGGGTCAGGGTTATGTGTTAGGTTGTGGGTTAGGCTTATGGGTGAGGGGTAGGGTTTATGCTTAGGGCAAGGGCCCTGTATGCCCTAGGAGGCAAAGTTAGGTGTCTGTGATGGTCGCTGGGAACCCACTCTACTGCACGCAGTGTATGGGCCTCTGGGTTTCATGCAGGACACTGTGGCAGAGCCTCCTTTCACACATGGCGTGGGAGGATTGCAGGCTTTCTAAACTCTAAGAAAGCAAGAAGTCTGAGAATTAGATTTAGGGTTAGGGTTATGGTTAGGGTTAAGGATGAAGTTTAGTGTTAGGGTGAGGGCTTAGGGTTAGGGATTAGGGTTAGGGTTAAAGGTTACTCTTAGATTTAACGGTTACACTTTGGTTTAGGATTGAGGTTTAAGGTTAGGGTTAAGATGAGGGGTTAGGGTTTGGTACAGGGTTAGGTTTAAGTGTTAGGTTTAGGGTTGAAGATTAGGATTAGGGTTAGGATTAAAGGTTAGCGTTAGAGTTAACGCTTAGGGTTAAGGTTAAGGGTTAGGGTTTAGGGTTAGGGTTAGGGTTAGTTTTAGGGTTAGAGTTATGTGCTATGGTTTGTGTTAGAGGTTAGGGTTAGGTTTACTGTTCACGGTTAGGGTTACGTTTAGGGGTTAGCATTAGGGTTAGGGTTAGGTTTAGGGTTAAGGGATAGGATTAGGGTTAAGTGTTGGGCTTAGGGTTAGGGTTTAGTGTTAGGTTTATCATTAAGGATTAGGGTTAGGGTCAGGGTTAAATGCTTGGGTGCGGGTAATGGTTAGGGTCGGGGTTAAAGTTCACGGATAGGGTTAGTGTTAAGGGTTACGGGTAGGTTTAGGGTTCAGGGTTAGCGTTAGCATTAGGGCTTAAGGTTAGGATTAGCGGGAGGTTAGATTTAGGGTTAGAACTAGACGTTAGGTTAAGGGCTAGGGTTAGGGTTAAGAGATAGGGCTAGGTTTAATGCTTAGGATTAGGGTTAGGGTTTGGGGTTAAAGTAAGTGTTAGGGGTTAGGTTTAAGGATCAAAGGTTAGGGTTATTTTTAGCTGTAGTGTTAGGGTTAGGCAAAAGGGATCCCATTAGCATTAAGGGTCTTCCTTACTGTAGGGTTAAGGGTTAGGCTTAGAGTTAAAGGTTAAGGTTAGGGTCAGTGTTAAGAATTAGGGTGAGGGTTAACGGTTAGGGTAAAGGTTAAGCGTTAGGGTTAGGGATTAGCGATTAGGATTTTTGGTTAGTGTTAGGGTTAGAGGTTAGGAGTTCGTGTTTTATGAAGGGGTATGGTTAGAATTAGGATTGGGGTTAGAGTTAGGGTTAGGTATAGGGGTTAGTTTTAGGGTAAAAGGATAGGATTAGGGTTATGGGTTGGGCCTAGGTTTAGGGTTAAAGTTTACTGCTAGGGTTAGGGATAGGGTTCAGGGTTAGCTTTAGGGGTTCTGGTTAGGGTTAGGTGTTAGGTTAGTGTCAGGGTTAGGTCTAGTCGTGAGGGTAAGGTTTAGGGTTAGCTTTAAGAGCTAGGGTTAGGTTTAATGGTTAGGATTAGGATTAGGGTTAAGGGTTAGCGTAAGGCTTAGGGCTTTGGGTGAAGGGTTAGGGTTTTTGTTAGGCATAGCGTTGGGGTTAGAAGTAAGGGTTACTGTCAGTGTTAGGGTTGTAGGTAGGGTTCCGGTTAGGGTTAGCGGTTTAGAATTAGGGTTAGGGATTAGGTGTTCCAGTGATGACTACGAGATAGGGTTAGAATTATGGGATAGGGGTTGTTCTCAGGGAATGGGTTATGCATTAACGTTAGGATAAGAGGTTAAAGTTAGGCGCACGGTGAGGTTTACGTGTTAAGGGGAGAAATAGGAACAGGGTTGGGTGTTATGTTCAGGGTTAGGATTATCTGTTAGAGGTATTGTTTATGCTTAGCGCACGGGCCCTGTCTGCATTGGGCGGGCGGGGGGAGTTTAGGGGGCTGGGATTGTACCTGGGAACCCACTCTATCATACTCTGGGTATGGGCCCGTGGGTTTCATGCAGGACACAGTGGTAGAGCCTCCTTTCACGCATGGCATGGGAGGATTGCAGGCTTTCTAAACTCTAAGAAAGCAAGAAGTCTGAGAATTAGATTTAGGGTTAGGATTCTGGTTAGGGTTAAGGATGAAGTTTAGTGTTAGGGTGAGGGCTTAAGGTTAGGGATTAGGGTTAGGGTTAAAGGTTACTCTTAGGTTTAACGGTTACAGTTCGGTTTAGGGTTGAGGTTTACGGTTAGGGTTAAGATGAGGGGTTAGGGTTTGGTAGACGTTTAGGGTTAAGTGTTAGGTTTAGGGTTGAAGATTAGGATTAGGGTTAGGATTAAAGGTTAGCGTGAGAGTTAACGCTAAGGGTTAAGGTTAAGAGTTAGGGTTTACGGTTACGCTTAGGGTTAGATTTAGGGTTAGAGTTATGTGCTATGGTTTGTGTTAGGGGTTAGGGTTAGGTTTACTGTTCACGGTTAGGGTTGGGTTTAGGGGTTAGCATTAGGGTTAGGGATTAGGTTTAGGGTAAGGGTCTAGAATTAATGTTGGGCTTTAGGCTCGGGGCTTAGGTTCAGGGTCAGGGGTTAGCATTGGTGGTAGGGCTTAGCTTTAGCGGTCAGTTTAAGGGCACAGGACCTGGTTAATCTACGGTGAGAGGGGTGCAGTCGGAGTCACCACGAAAGCACAACATCATTCCCTGGGCCTTGGGAGAGGACCTCCATGCAGGACTCAGGCGGAGCCACATCTCACACATGGCATGGCTGTATTGTAGGCTTGCTTCACTCTGGGAATGGAAGTAGTGTGAGAATTAGGGTTGGGGTTGGGGTTAGGGTTTTTCGTGTTAGGGGTTAGGTTTCGAGTCAGGGTTAGGTGCTAGGGATTAGTGGTTAGGGTTAGAGTTAGTGTTAGGGGTAAGGTGTTAAGTCTGGGTTAGGGGGCCACGGTAAGGTTTAGGGTTGGAGTTAGCGTTAGGGTTAGGGGTTAGGGTTAAGGGATAGGGTTAGGATTCAGGGTGAGGGGTAGAGGGTTAACAGTTGGGGTTAGGCTTAGGGGTTAGGGATAGTGTTAGGGTTAAGGGTTAGGAGCTTGGTTCAGGTTTAAGGTTAGCATTAGGGGTTGGGGTTAGTGTTAACTGTAGGTCAGTGTTGGGGTTAGATCTCTAGGCATTAGGGTAAAGGTTAGGGTTAGGGTTAAGAGTTAGGGTTCTGTTTAATGGTTAGGATTGGGAATAGGTTAAGGGTTAGGGTTAAGGTTAGGGGTTATGACGAAGGATCAACGGTTAGGGTTACTTTTAGGCGTAGGGTTAGGGTAAGGGGTTAGGGTTAGTGTTAGTGTTGTTGGTCGGGTTAAGGTTAGGGTTGGCGCTTCAGAATTAGGGATTAGGTGTTACGGTTATAGCTAGGAGGTAGGGTTATAATGACGGTATAGGGCTTGTTCTCAGGGTGTCATGCATTAACGTTAAGATATGGGGTTAAAGTTAGGGTTATGGTGAGGTTTACCTGTTAAGGTGAGCAGTAGGGTCAGGGTTAGGTGCTAGATTGTGGGTTAGGCCTATGGGTGAGGGGTAGGGTTTATGCTTAGGGCAAGGGCCCTGTATGCCCTAGGAGGCAAAGTTAGGTGTCTGTGATGGTCGCTGGGAACCCACTCTACCGCACGCAGTGTATGGGCCTCTGGGTTTCATGCAGGACACTGTGGCAGAGCCTCCTTTCACACATGGCGTGGGAGGATTGCAGGCTTTCTAAACTCTAAGAAAGCAAGAAGTCTGAGAATTAGATTTAGGGTTAGGGTTATGGTTAGGGTTAAGGATGAAGTTTAGTGTTAGGGTGAGGGCTTAGGCTTAGGGATTACGGTTAGGGTTAAAGGTTACTCTTAGATTTAACGGTTACACTTTGGTTTAGGGTTGAGGTTTAAGGTTAGGGTTAAGATGAGGGGTTAGGGTTTGGTAGACGTTTAGGGTTAAGTGTTAGGTTTAGGGTTGAAGATTAGGATTAGGGTTAGGATTAAAGTTTAGCGTGAGAGTTAACGCTTAGGGTTAAGGTTAAGTGTTAGGGTTTAGGTTTAGGGTTAGGGTTAGAGTTAGTTTTAGGGTTAGAGTTATGTGCTATGGTTTGTGTTAGAGGTTAGGGTTAGGTTTACTGTTCACGGTTAGGGTTAAGTTTAGGGGTTAGCATTAGGGTTAGGGTTTGGGTTAGGGTTAAGGGATAGGATTAGGGTTAAGTGTTGGGCTTAGGGTTAGGGTTTAGTGTTAGGGTTATCATTAAGGATTAGGGTTAGGGTCAGGGTTAAATGCTTGGGTGCGGGTAATGGTTAGGGTCAGGGTTAAGGTTTACGGATAGGGTTAGTGTTAAGGGTTACGGGTAGGTTTAGGGTTCAGGGTTAGCGTTAGCATTAGGGCTTAAGGTTAGGATTAGGTGGGAGGTTAGAATTAGGGTTAGAACTAGGCGTTAGGGTAAGGGCTAGGGTTAGGGTTAAGAGATAGGGTTAGGTTTAATGCTTAGGATTAGGGTTAGGGTTTGGGGTTAAAGTAAGTGTTAGGGGTTAGGTTTAAGGATCAAAGGTTAGGGTTATTTTTAGCTGTAGTGTTAGGGTTAGGGATAAGGGATCCCATTAGCATTAAGGGTCTTCCTTACTGTAGGGTTAAGGGTTAGGCTTAGAGTTAAAGGTTAAGGTTAGGGTCAGTGTTAAGAATTAGGGTGAGGGTTAACGGTTAGGGTAAAGGTTAAGCGTTAGGGTTAGGGATTAGCGATTAGGGTTTTTGGTTAGTGTTAGGGTTAGAGGTTAGGAGTTCGTGTTTTATGAAGGGGTATGGTTAGAATTAGGATTGGGGTTAGAGTTAGGGTTAGGTATAGGGGTTATGTTTAGGGGTTAGTTTTAGGGTAAAAGGATAGGATTAGGGTTATGGGTTGGGCTTAGGTTTAGGGTTAAAGTTTACTGCTAGGGTTAGGGATAGGGTTCAGGGTTAGCTTTAGGGGTTCTGTTTAGGGTTAGGTGTTAGGTTAGTGTCAGGGTTAGGTCTAGTCGTGAGGGTAAGGTTTAGGGTTAGCTTTAAGAGCTAGGGTTAGGTTTAATGGTTAGGATTAGGACTAGGGTTAAGGGTTAGCGTAAGGCTTAGGGGTTTGGGTGAAGGGTTAGGGTTTTTGTTAGGCATAGCGTTGGTGTTAGAAGTAAGGGTTACTGTCAGTGTTAGGGTTGTAGGTAGGGTTCCAGTTTGGGTTAGCGGTTTAGAATTAGGGTTAGGGATTAGGTGTTCCAGTGATGACTAGGAGATAGGGTTAGAATTATGGGATAGGGGTTGTTCTCAGGGAATGGGTTATGCATTAACGTTAGGATAAGAGGATAAAGTTAGGCTCACGGTGAGGTTTACGTGTTAAGGGGAGAAATAGGAACAGGGTTTGGTGTTATGTTCAGGGTTAGGGTTATCTGTTAAAGGTATTGTTTATGCTTAGCGCACGGGCTGTGTCTGCATTGGGCGGGCGGGGGGATTTTAGGGGGCTGGGATTGTACCCGGGAACCCACTCTATCATACTCTGGGTATGGGCCCGTGGGTTTCATGCAGGACACAGTGGTAGAGCCTCCTTTCACGCATGGCATGGGAGGATTGCAGGCTTTCTAAACTCTAAGAAAACAAGAAGTCTGAGAATTAGATTTAGGGTTAGGATTCTGGTTAGGGTTAAGGATGAAGTTTAGTG
The DNA here is from genome assembly GCF_041146395.1 of Eulemur rufifrons. Classification (NCBI taxonomy): domain Eukaryota; kingdom Metazoa; phylum Chordata; class Mammalia; order Primates; family Lemuridae; genus Eulemur; species Eulemur rufifrons. The sequence continues at coordinate 404,249 of NW_027182909.1, read as the reverse complement.
TTAGGGTGAGGGCTTAAGGTTAGGGATTAGGGTTAGGGTTAAAGGTTACTCTTAGGTTTAACGGTTACAGTTCGGTTTAGGGTTGAGGTTTACGGTTAGGGTTAAGATGAGGGGTTAGGGTTTGGTAGACTTTTAGGGTTAAGTGTTAGGTTTGGGTTGAAGATTAGGATTAGGGTTAGGATTAAAGGTTAGCGTGAGATTTAACGCTTAGGGTTAAGGTTAAGAGTTAGGGTTTACGGTTAGGCTTAGGGTTAGATTTAGGGTTAGAGTTATGTGCTATGGTTTGTGTTAGGGGTTAGGATTAGGTTTACTGTTCACGGTTAGGGTTGGGTTTAAGGGTTAGCATTAGGGTTAGGGATTAGGTTTAGGGTAAGGGTCTAGAGTTAATGTTGGGCTTTAGGCTCGGGTCTTAGGTTCAGGGTCAAGGGTTAGCGTTGGTGGTAGGGCTTAGCTTTAGCGGTCAGTTTAAGGGCACAGGACCTGGTTAATCTACGGTGAGAGGGGTGCGGTCGGAGTCACCATGAAAGCACAACATCATTCCCTGGGCCTTCGGACAGGACCTCCATGCAGGACTCAGGCGGAGCCTCATCTCACACATGGCATGGCTGTATTGTAGGCTTGCTTCACTCCGGGAATGGAAGTAGTGTGAGAATTAGGGTTGGGGTTGGGGTTAGGGTTTTCGTGTTAGGGGTTAGGTTTCGAGTCAGGGTTAGGTGCTAGGGATTAGTGGTTAGGGTTAGAGTTAGTGTTAGGGGTAAGGTGTTAAGTCTGGGTTAGGGGGCCACGGTAAGGTTTAGGGTTGGAGTTAGCGTTAGGGTTAGGGGTTAGGGTTAAGGGATAGGGTTAGGATTCAGGGTGAGGGGTAGAGTGTTAACAGTTGGGGTTAGGCTTAGGGGTTAGGGATAGTGTTAGGGTTAAGGGTTAGGAGCTTGGTTCAGGTTTAAGGTTAGCATTAGTGGTTGAGGTTAGTGTTAACTGTAGGTCAGTGTTGGGGTTAGATCTCTAGGAATTAGGTTAAAGGTTAGGGTTAGGGTTAAGAGTTAGGGTTCTGTTTAATGGTTAGGATAGGGAATAGGGTTAAGGGTTAGGGTTAAGGTTAGGGGTTATGACGAAGGATCAACGGTTAGGGTTACTTTTAGGCGTAGGGTTAGGGTAAGTGGTTAGGGTTAGGGTTAGGGTTAGGGTTAAGGATGAAGTTTAGTGTTAGGGTGAGGGCTTAGGGTTAGGGATTAGGGTTAGGGTTAAAGGTTACTCTTAGATTTAACGGTTACACTTTGGTTTAGGGTTGAGGTTTAAGGTTAGGGTTAAGATGAGGGGTTAGGGTTTGGTACAGGGTTAGGTTTAAGTGTTAGGTTTAGGGTTGAAGATTAGGATTAGGGTTAGGATTAAAGGTTAGCGTTAGAGTTAACGCTTAGGGTTAAGGTTAAGGGTTAGGGTTTAGGGTTAGGGTTAGGGTTAGTTTTAGGGTTAGAGTTATGTGCTATGGTTTGTGTTAGAGGTTAGGGTTAGGTTTACTGGTGACGGTTAGTGTTACGTTTAGGGGTTAGCATTAGGGTTAGGGTTAGGGTTAGGGTTAAGGGATAGGATTAGGGTTAAGTGATGGGCTTAGGGTTAGGGTTTAGTGTTAGGGTTATCATTAAGGATTAGGGTTAGGGTCAGGGTTAAATGCTTGGGTGCGGGTAATGGTTAGGGTCAGGGTTAAGGTTCACGGATAGGGTTAGTGTTAAGGGTTACGGGTAGGTTTAGGGTTCAGGGTTAGGGTTAGCATTAGGGCTTAAGGTTAGGATTAGGCGGTAGGTTAGATTTAGGGATAGATCTAGGCGTTAGGGTAAGGGCTAGCGTTAGGGTTAAGAGATAGGGTTAGGTTTAATGCTTAGGATTAGGGTTAGGGTTTGGTGTTAAAGTAAGTGTTAGGGGTTAGGTTTAAGGATCAAAGGTTAGGGTTATTTTTAGCTGTAGTGTTAGGGTTAGGGATAAGGGATCCCATTAGCATTAAGGGTCTTCCTTACTGTAGGGTTAAGGGTTAGGCTTAGAGTTAAAGGTTAAGGTTAGGGTCAGTGTTAAGATTTAGGGTGAGGGTTAACGGTTAGGGTAAAGGTTAAGCGTTAGGGTTAGGGATTAGTGATTAGGGTTTTTGGTTAGTGTTAGGGTTAGCGGTTAGGAGTTAGTGTTTTATTAAGGGGTATGGTTAGAATTAGGATTGGGGTTAGAGTTAGGGTGAGGTATAGGTGTTAGGTTTAGGGGTTAGGTTTAGGGTAAAAGGATAGGATTAGGGTTACGGGTTGGGCTTAGGTTTAGGGTTAAAATTTACTGCTAGGGTTAGGGATAGGGTTCAGGGTTAGCTTTAGGGGTTCTGGTTAGGGTTAGCTGTTAGGTTAGTGTCAGGATTAGGTCTAGTCGTGAGGGTAAGGTTTAGGGTTAACTTTAAGAGCTAGGGTTAGGTTTAATGGTTAGGATTAGGATTAAGGTTAAGGGTTAGGGTAAGGCTTAGGGGTTAGGGTGAAGGGTTAGGGTCAAGGGTTAGGGTTTTTGTTAGGCATAGCGTTGGGGTTAGAAGTAAGGGTTACTGTCAGTGTTAGGGTTGTAGGTAGGGTTACGGTTAGGGTTAGCGGTTTAGAATTAGGGTTAGGGATTAGGTGTCACAGTGATGACTAGGAGATAGGGTTAGAATTATGGGATAGGGGTTGTTCTCAGGAAATGGGTTATGCATTAACGTTAGGAGAAGAGGTTAAAGTTAGGCGCACGGTGAGGTTTACGTGTTAAGGGGAGAAATAGGAACAGGGTTGGGTGTTATGTTCAGGGTTAGGGTTATCTGTTAAAGGTATTGTTTATGCTTAGCGCACGGGCCCTGTCTGCATTAGGCGGGCGGGGGGAGTTTAGGGGGCTGGGATTGTACCCGGGAACCCACTCTATCATACTCTGGGTATGGGCCCGTGGGTTTCATGCAGGACACAGTGGTAGAGCCTCCTTTCACGCATGGCATGGGAGGATTGCAGGCTTTAGAAACTCTAAGAAAGCAAGAAGTCTGAGAATTAGATTTAGGGTTAGGATTATGGTTAGGGTTAAGGATGAAGTTTAGTGTTAGGGTGAGGCCTTAGGGTTAGGTATTAGGGTTAGGGTTAAAGGTTACTCTTAGGTTTAACGGTTACACTTTGGTTTAGGGTTTAGGTTTACGGTTAGGGTTAAGATGAGGGGTTAGGTTTTGGTAGACGTTTAGGGTTAAGTGTTAGGTTTAGGGTTGAAGATTAGGATTAGGGTTAGGATTAAAGGTTAGCGTGAGAGTTAACGCTTAGGGTTAAGGTTAAGAGTTAGGGTTTATGGTTAGGCTTAGGGTTAGATTTAGGGTTAGAGTTATGTGCTATGGTTTGTGTTAGGGGTTAGGGTTAGGTAAACTGTTCACGGTTAGGGTTGGGTTTAGGGGTTAGCATTAGGGTTAGGGATTAGGTTTAGGGTAAGGGTCTAGAGTTAACGTTGGGCTTTAGGCTCGGGGCTTAGGTTCAGGGTCAGGGGTTAGCGTTGGTGGTAGGGCTTAGCTTTAGCGGTCAGTTTAAGGGCACAGGACCTGGTTAATCTACGGTGAGAGGGGTGCGGTCGGGGTCACCACGAAAGCACAACATCATTCCCTGGGCCTTGGGACAGGACCTCCATGCAGGACTCAGGCGGAGCCTCATCTCACACATGGCATGGCTGTATTGTAGGCTTGCTTCACTCTGGGAATGGAAGTAGTGTGAGAATTAGGGTTGGGGTTGGGGTTAGGGTTTTTCGTGTTAGGGGTTAGGTTTCGAGTCAGGGTTAGGTGCTAGGGATTAGTGGTTAGGGTTAGAGTTAGTGTTAGGGGTAAGGTGTTAAGTCTGGGTTAGGGGGCCAGGGTAAGGTTTAGGGTTGGAGTTAGCGTTAGGGTTAGCGGTTAGGGTTAAGGGATAGGGTTAGGATTCAGGGTGAGGGTTAGAGGGTTAACAGTTGGGGTTAGGCTTAGGGGTTAGGGATAGTGTTAGGGTTAAGGGTTAGGAGCTTGGTTCAGGTTTAAGGTTAGCATTAGGGGTTGGGGTTAGTGTTAACTGTAGGTCAGTGTTGGGGTTAGACCTCTAGGCATTAGGGTAAAGGTTAGGGTTAGGGTTAAGAGTTAGGGTTCTGTTTAATGGTTAGGATTGGGAATAGGGTTAAGGGTTAGGGTTAAGGTTAGGGGTTATGACGAAGGATCAACGGTTAGGGTTACTTTTAGGCGTAGGGTTAGGGTAAGGGGTTAGGGTTAGTGTTAGTGTTGTTGGTCGGGTTAAGGTTAGGGTTGGCGTTTCAGAAATAGGGATTAGGTGTTACGGTTATAGCTAGGAGGTAGGGTTATAATGACGGTATAGGGCTTGTTCTCAGGGTGTCATGCATTAACGTTAAGATATGGGGTTAAAGTTAGGGTTATGGTGAGGTTTACCTGTTAAGGTGAGCAGTAGGATGAGGGTTAGGTGTTATGTTGTGGGTTAGGCTTATGGGTGAGGGGTAGGGTTTATGCTTAGGGCACGGGCCCTGTATGCCCTAGGAGGCAAAGTTAGGTGTCTGTGATGGTCGCTGGGAACCCACTCTACCGCACGCAGTGTATGCGCCTCTGGGTTTCATGCAGGACACTGTGGCAGAGCCTCCTTTCACACATGGCGTGGGAGGATTGCAGGCTTTCTAAACTCTAAGAAAGCAAGAAGTCTGAGAATTAGATTTAGGGTTAGGGTTATGGTTAGGTTTAAGGATGAAGTTTAGTGTTAGGGTGAGGGCTTAGGGTTAGGGATTAGGGTTAGGGTTAAAGGTTACTCTTAGATTTAACGGTTACACTTTGGTTTAGGGTTGAGGTTTACGGTTAGGGTTAAGATGAGGGGTTAGGGTTTGGTACAGGGTTAGGGTTAAGTGTTAGGTTTAGGGTTGAAGATTAGGATTAGGGTTAGGATTAAAGGTTAGCGTGAGAGTTAACGCTTAGGGTTAAGGTTAATAGTTAGGTGTTAGGGTTAGGGTTAGGGTTAGTTTTAGGGTTAGAGTTATGTGCTAGGGTTTGTGTTAGAGGTTAGGGTTAGGTTTACTGGTCACAATTCGGGTTACGTTTAGGGGTTAGCATTAGGTTTAGGTTTAGGGTTAAGGGATAGGATTAGGGTTAAGTGTTGGGCTTAGGGTTAGGGTTTAGTGTTAGTGTTATCATTAAGGATTAGGGTTAGGGTCAGGGTTAAATGCTTGGGTGCGGGTAATGGTTAGGGTCAGGGTTAAGGTTCACGGATAGGGTTAGTGTTAAGGGTTACGGGTAGGTTTAGGGTTCAGGGTTAGTGTTAGCATTAGGGCTTAAGTTTAGGATTAGGCGGTAGGTTAGATTTAGGGATAGATCTAGGCGTTAGGGTAAGGGCTAGCGTTAGGGTTAAGAGATAGGTTTAGGTTTAATGCTTAGGATTAGGGTTAGGGTTTGGGGTTAAAGAAAGTGTTAGGGGTTAGGTTTAAGGATCCAAGGTTAGGGTTATTTTTAGCTGTAGTGTTAGGGTTAGGGATAAGGGATCCCATTAGCATTAAGGGTCTTCCTTACTGTAGGGTTAAGGGTTAGGCTTAGAGTTAAAGCTTAAGGTTAGGGTCAGTGTTAAGATTTAGGGTGAGGGTTTATGGTCAGGGTAAAGGTTAAGCGTTAGGGTTAGGGATTAGTGATTAGGGTTTTTGGTTAGTGTTATTGTTAGCGGTGAGGAGTTAGTGTTTTATGAAGGGGTATGGTTAGAATTAGGATTGGGGTTAGAGTTAGGGTGAGGTATAGGTGTTAGGTTTAGGGGTTAGTTTTAGGGTAAAAGGATAGGATTAGGGTTACGGGTTGGGCTTAGGTTTAGGGTTAAAATTTACTGCTAGGGTTAGGGATAGGGTTCAGGGTTAGCTTTAGGGGTTCTGGTTAGGATTAGGTGTCAGGTTAGTGTCAGGGTTAGGTCTAGTCGTGAGGGTAAGTTTTAGGGTTAGCGTTAAGAGCTAGGGTTAGGTTTAATGGTTAGGATTAGGATTAGGGTTAAGGGTTAGGGTAAGGCTTAGGGGTTAGGTTGAAGGGTTAGGGTCAAGGGTTAGGGTTTTTGTTAGGCATAGCGTTGGGGTTAGAAGTAAGGGTTACTGTCAGTGTTAGGGTTGTAGGTAGGGTTACAGTTAGGGTTAGCGGTTTAGAATTAGGGTTAGGGATTAGGTGTCACAGTGATGACTAGGAGATAGGGTTAGAAATATGGGATAGGGGTTGTTCTCAGGAAATGGGTTATGCATTAACGTTAGGATAAGAGGTTAAAGTTAGGCGCACGGTGAGGTTTACGTGTTAAGGGGAGAAATAGGAACAGGGTTGGGTGTTATGTTCAGGGTTAGGGTTATCTGTTAAAGGTATTGTTTATGCTTAGCGCACGAGCCCTGTCTGCATTAGGCGGGCGGGGGGATTTTAGGGGGCAGGGATTGTACACGGGAACCCACTCTATCATACTCTGGGTATGGGCCCGTGGGTTTCATGTAGGACACAGTGGTAGAGCCTCCTTTCATGTATGGCATGGGAGGATTGCAGGCTTTCCAAACTCTAAGAAAGCAAGAAGTCTGAGAATTAGATTTAGGGTTAGGATTCTGTTTAGGGTTAAGGATGAAGTTTAGTGTTAGGGTGAGGGCTTAGGGTTAGGGAATAGGGTTAGGGTTAAAGGTTACTCTTAGGTTTAACGGTTACACTTTGGTTTAGGGTTGAGGTTTACGGTTAGGGTTAAGATGAGGGGTTAGGGTTTGGTACAGGGTTAGGGTTAAGTGTTAGGTTTAGGGTTGAAGATTAGGATTAGGGTTAGGATTAAAGGTTAGCGTGAGAGTTAACGCTTAGGGTTAAGGTTAAGAGTTAGGGTTTACGGTTAAGTTTAGGGTTAGTTTTAGGGTTAGAGTTATGTGCTATGGTTTGTGTTAGAGGTTAGGGTTAGGTTTACTGGTCACGGTTAGGGTTACGTTTAGGGGTTAGCATTAGGGTTAGGGTTAGGGTTAGGATTAAGGGATAGGATTAGGGTTAATTGTTGGACTTAGGGTTAGGGTTTAGTGTTAGGGTTAGCATTAAGGATTAGGGTTAGGGTCAGGGTTAAATGCTTGGGTGCAGGTAATGGTTAGGGTCAGGGTTAAGGTTCACGGATAGGGTTAGTGTTAAGGGTTACGGGTAGATTTATGGTTCAGGGTTAGTGTTAGCATTAGGGCTTAAGGTTAGGATTAGGCGGTAGGTTAGATTTAGGGTTAGATCTAGGCGTTATGGTAAGGGCTAGCGTTAGGGTTAAGAGATAGGGTTAGGTTGAATGCTTAGGATTAGGGTTAGGGTTTGGGGTTAAAGTAAGTGTTAGGGGTTAGGTTTAAGGATCCAAGGTTAGGGTTATTTTTAGCTGTAGTGTTAGGGTTAGGGATAAGGGATCCCATTAGCATTAAGGGTTTTCCTTACTGTAAGCTTAAGGGTTAGGCTTAGAGTTAAAGGTTAAGGTTAGGGTCAGTGTTAAGATTTAGGGTGAGGGTTAACGGTTAGGGTAAAGGGTAAGCGTTAGGGTTAGGGATTAGTGATTAGGGTTTTTGGTTTGAGTTAGGGTTAGCGGTTAGGAGTTCGTGTTTTATGAAGGGGTATGGTTAGAATTAGGATTGGGGTTAGAGTTAGGGTGAGGTATAGGTGTTAGGTTTAGGGGTTAGTTTTAGGGTAAAAGGATAGGATTAGGGTTACGGGTTGGACTTAGGTTTAGGGTTAAAGTTTACTGCTGGGGTTAGGGATAGGGTTCAGCGTTATCTTTAGGGGTTCTGGTTAGGGTTAAACGCTGAACACCTGCAAATAATTTTCAACGTAGTGGTTAATTGAAAAGCTCTGCGATATACTTCTTGGAACAAGCCAGTTACTGTTCCCACGCAAAGAGGAGTATATAGAACCATGGTGGATTTCCAGCTGATGAAGTAAAGGATTATTAAAGGAACGGGATGACCATGGGGATCATCGTCAATTCTCTGAAACAGAATCCGCCCTTTTCACCTGCCAAACACATGCCCACTTCTCCTCTCTGGGGATAATAAAAACTAACCATCGAACTGACAGAGGGCCTGACCCCCCCATCCACATCGACCACAAACAAAAAAAAACCGTACCCTCCAGCTACTAATTATAATGCTAACTTGCAAAATTTCGCTGCATTTTAAAACAATGGAAAAATGGTGGTGGGATGATACTTAGAAGAATGGCTTCTTGTCAGTCTCCACTAACAAAAATAGGCAACACCAAGTCAGCTACTCCTCAGCATAGTTATGTCCGTCGCAGCCTTCTTGGGTTTCAGGAGGCACATACAAACGTTAGCAAAATTATGGTGAAACGCTGAACACCTGCAAATAATTTTCAACGTACTGGCTAATTTGAAAACTCTCCAGCATACTTCTTGGAACAAGCCAGGTACCTGTGCTCACGCATAGAGGAGTATATAGAAACATGGTGGAATCCCAGCTGATGAAGCAAAGGATTCTTAAAGGAATAAGATGACCATGTGGATCCTGTTTAATTCTCTGAAACAGAATCCGCACTTTTCACCTGCCAAACACATGCCCACTACTCTTCTCTGGGGATAATAAAAACAAACCAGCGATCTGACAGAGGGCCTGAACACCCATCCTGAAAGACCCCACCAAAAAAAAAAGTACCCTCAGCTACTAATTATAATGCCAATTTGCAAAATTTCCCTGCATTTTTAAACAATGGAGAAATGATGGTGGGATGATACTTAGAAGAATGGCTTCTTGTCAGGCTCCACTAAAAAAATAGGCAACACGAATTCAGCTACGCCTCAGCAAACTTATATCCGTGGCAGTCATATTGGGTTTCAGGAGACACATACAAACGTTATAAGAATTATGGTGAAACGCTGAAAACCTGCAATAGATTTTCAACGTACTGCTTAGTTGAAAAGCTCTGCGGCATACTTCTTGGAACAAGCCAGTTACCTGTTCCCACGCAAAGAGGAGTATATAGAACCACGGTGGATTTCCAGCTGATGAAGTAAAGGATTATTAAAGGAACGGGATGACCATGGGGATCATCGTTAATTCTCTGAAACAGAATCCGCCCTTTTCACCTGCCAAACACATGCCCACTTCTCCTCTCTGGGGATGATAAAAACTAACCAGCGAACTGACAGAGGGCCTGACCCCCCCCATCCACATCGACCACACACAAAAAAAAAACCGTACCCTCAAGCTACTAATTATAATGCTAACTTCCAAAATTTCCCTGCATTTTAAAACAATGGAAAAATGGTGGTGGGATGATACTTAGAAGAATGGCTTCTTGTCTGTCTCAACTAACAAAAATAGGCAACACCAAGTCAGCTACTCCTCAGCATAGTTATGCCAGTCGCAGCCTTCTTGGGTTTCAGGAGGCACATACAAACGTTATCAAAATTACGGTGAAACGCTGAAAACCTGCAAATAATTTTCAACGTACTGGTTAATTTGAAAACTCTCCAGCATACTTCTTGGAACAAGCCAGGTACCTGTGCCCACGCATAGAGAAGTATATAGAATCATGGTGGAATCCCAGCTGATGAAGCAAAGGATGCTTAAAGGAATGAGATGACCATGCGGATCATGTTTAATTCTCTGAAACAGAATCCGCCCTTTTCACCTGCCAAACACATGCCCACTACTCTTCTCTGGGGATAATAAAAACAAACCAGCGATCTGACAGAGGGCCTGAACACCCATCCTGACCGACCCCACAAAACAAAAAAGTACCCTCCAGCTACTAATTATAATGCCAATTTGCAAAATTTCCCTGCATTTTTAAACAATGGAGAAATGATGGTGGGATGATACTTAGAAGAATGGCTTCTTGTCAGTCTCCACTGACAAAAATAGGCAACACCAAGTCAGCTACGCCTCAGCATAGTTATGTCCGTAGCAGCCATATTTGGTTTCAGTAGGCACATAAACACGTTATCACAATTATGTTGAAACGCTGAAAACCTGCAAAGGATTTTCAACATACTGGTTAACTGAAAAGCTCTGAGGCATACTTCTTGGAACTAGCCAGTTTCCTGTGCCCACGCATAGAGAAGTATATAGAACCATGGTGGATTCCCAGCTCATGAAGCAAAGGATTCTTAAAGGAACGGGATTACCATGCGGATCCTGTTTAATTCTCTGAAACAGATCCGCAGTTTTCACCTGCCATACTAATACCCACTTCTCCTCTCTGGGGATAATAAAAACAAACCAGCGAACTGACAGAGGGCCTGACCAACACATGCACACCGACCTCACAGGAAAAAAAAAAAAAAAAAAACACCGTAGCCTCCAGCTACTTATATAATGCTAACTTGCAAAACGTTCCTGCATTTTTAAACAATGGAAAAATGATGTTGAGATGATACTTAGAAGAATGGATTCTTGTCAGTCTCCACTAACAAAAATAGGCAAAACCAATTCAGCTACGCCTCAGCATAGTTCTGTCCGTCGCAGCCTTCTTGGGTTTCAGGAGGCACAAACAAACGTTATCACAATTATGGTGAAACGCTGAACACCTGCAAATAATTTTCAACGTACTGGTTAATTGAAAAGCTCTGCGGCATACTTCTTGGAACAAGCCAGTTATCTGTTCCCACGCAAAGAGTAGTATATAGAACCATGGTGGATTTCCAGCTAATGAAATAAAGGATTATTAAAGGAACGGGATGACCATAGGGATCATCGTAAATTCTCTGAAACAGAATCCGCCCTTTTCACCTGCCAAACACATGCCCACTTCTCCTCTCTGGGGATAATAAAAACTAACCAGCGAACTGACAGAGGGCCTGAACCCCACCATCCACATCGACTACACAAAAAAATAAAACCGTACCCTCCAGCTACTAATTATAATGCTAACTTGCAAAATTTCCCTGCATTTTAAAACAATGGAAAAATGGTGGTGGGATGATACTTAGAAGAATGGCTTCTTGTCAGTCTCCACTAACAAAAATAGGCAACACCAAGTCAGCTACTCCTCAGCATAGTTATGTCCGTCGCAGCCTTCTTGGGTTTCAGGAGGCACAAACAAACGTTATCACCATTATGGTGAAACGCTGAACACCTGCAGATAATTTTCAACGTAGTGGTTAATTGAAAAGCTCTGCGGCATACTTCTTGGAACAAGCCAGTTACCTGTTCCCACGCAAAGAGGAGAATATAGAACCATGGTGGATTTCCAGCTGATGAAGTAAAGGATTATTAACGGAACGGGATGACCATGGGGATCATCGTTAATTCTCTGAAACAGAATCCGCCCTTTTCACCTGCCAAACACATGCCCACTTCTCTCTGGGGATAATAAAAACTAACCAGCGAACTGACAGAGGGCCTGACCCCCAATCCACGTCGACCACACACACACAAAAAAAAAACCGTACCCTCCAGCTACTAGTTATAATGCTAACTTGCAAAATTTCCCTGCATTTTAAAACAATGGAAAAATGGTGGTGGGATAATACTTAGAAGAATGCCTTCTTGTCAGTCTCCACTAACAAAAATAGGCAACACCATGTCAGCTACTCCTCAGCATAGTTATGTCCGTCGCAGCCTTCTTGGGTTTCAGGAGGCACAAACACACGTTATCACAATTATGGTGAAACGCTGAAAACCTGCAAAGGATTTTCAACATACTGGTTAATTGAAAAGCTCTGAGGCATACTTCTTGGAACAAGCCAGTTTCCTGTGCCCACGCATAGAGAAGTATATAGAACCATGATGGATTCCCAGCTCATAAAGCAAAGGATTCTTAAAGGAACGGGATTACCATGCGGATCCTGTTTAATTCTCTGAAACAGATCCGCAGTTTTCACCTGCCATACTAATACCCACTTCTCCTCTCTGGGGATAGTAAAAACAAACCAGCGAACTGACAGAGGGCCTGACCAACACATCCACCCCGACCCCACAGGAAAAAAAAAAAAAAAACACCGTAGCCTCCAGCTACTAATTATAATGCTAATTTGCAAATCTTTCCTGCATTTTTAAACAATGGAAAAATGATGGTGAGAAGATACTTAGAAGAATGGATTCTTGTCAGTCTCCACTAACAAAAATAGGCAAAACCAAGTCAGCTACGCCTCAGCATAGTTATGTCCGTCGCCGCCTTCTTGGGTTTCAGGAGGCACAAACAAACGTTATCACAATTATGGTGAAACACTGAACACCTGCAAATAATTTTCAACGTACTGGTTAATTGAAAATTTCTGCAGCATACTTCTTGGAACAAGCCAGTTAACTGTTCTCACGCAAAGAGGAGTATATAGAACCATGGTGGATTTCCAGCTGATGAAGTAAAGGATTATTAAAGGAACGGGATGACCATAGGGATCATCGTTAATTCTCTGAAACAGAATCCGCCCTTTTCACCTGCCAAACACATGCCCACTTCTCCTCTCTGGGGATAATAAAAACTAACCAGGGAACTGACAGAGGGCCTGACCCCTCCCCATCCACATCGACTACACACAAAAAAAAAACCCGTACCCTCCAGCTACTAATTATAATGCTAACTTGCAAAATTTCCCTGCATTTTAAAACAATGGAAAAATGGTGGTGAGATCATACTTAGAAGAATGGCTTCTTGTCTGTCTCCACTAACAAAAATAGGCAACACCAAGTCAGCTACTCCGCAGCATAGTTATGCCAGTCGCAGCCGTCATGGGTTTCAGGAGGCACAAACAGACGTTATCACAATTATGGTGAAACGCTGAATACCTGCAAATAATTTTCAACATAGTGGTTAATTGAAAATCTCTGCGGCATACTTCTTGGAACAAGCCAGTTACCTGTTCCCACGCAAAGAGGAGTACATAGAACCATGGTGGATTTCCAGCTGATGAAGTAAAGGATTATTAAAGGAACGGGATGACCAGGGGGATCATCCTTAATTCTCTGAAAGAGAATCCGCCCTTTTCACCTGCCAAACACATGCCCACTTCTCCTCTCTGGGTATAATAAAAACTAACCAGCGAACTGACAGAGGGCCTGACCCCCCGCCATCCACATCGACCACACACACAAAAAAAAACCGTACCCTCCAGCTACTAATTATAATGCTAACTTGCAAAATTTCCCTGCATTTTAAAACAATGGAAAAATGGTGGTGGGATCATACTTAGAAGAAAGGCTTCTTGTCTGTCTCCACTAACAAAAATAGGCAACACCAAGTCAGCTAATCCTCAGCATAGTTATGTCCGTCACAGCCTTCTTGGGTTTCAGGAGGCACATACAAAAGTTATCAAAATTACGGTGAAACGCTGAACACCTGCAAATAATTTTCAACGTACTGGTTGATTTGAAAACTCTCCAGCATACTTCTTGGAACAAGCCAGGTACCTGTGCCCACGCATAGAGGAGTATATAGAAACATGGTGGAATCCCAGCTGATGAAGCAAAGGATTCTTAAAGGAATGAGATGACCATGCGGATCCTGTTTAATTCTCTGAAACAGAATCTGCACTTTTCACCTGCCAAACACATGCCCACTACTCTTCTCTGGGGATAATAAAAACAAACCAGCGATCTGACAGAGGGCCTGAACACCCATCCTGACCGACCCCACAAAACAAAAAAGTACCCTCCAGCTACTAATTATAATGCCAATTTGCAAAATTTCCCTGCATTTTTAAACAATGGAGAAATGATGGTGGGATGATTCTTAGAAGAATGGCTTCTTGTCAGTCTCCACTGACAAAAATAGGCAACACCAAGTCAGCTACGCCTCAGCATAGTTATGTCCGTAGCAGCCATATTTGGTTTCAGTAGGCACATACACACGTTATCACAATTATGGTGAAACGCTGAAAACCTGCAAAGGATTTTCAACATACTGGTTAATTGAAAAGCTCTGAGGCATACTTCTTGGAACAAGCCAGTTTCCTGTGCCCACGCATAGAGAAGTATATAGAACCATGGTGGATTCCCAGCTCATGAAGCAAAGGATTCTTAAAGGAACGGGATTACCATGCGGATCCTGTTTAATTCTCTGAAACAGATCCGCAGTTTTCACCTGCCATACTAATACCCACTTCTCCTCTCTGGGGATAATAAAAACAAACCAGCGAACTGACAGAGGGCCTGACCAACACATCCACACCGACCCCACAGGAAAAAAAAAAAAAAAAAACACCGTAGCCTCCAGCTACTAATTATCATGCTAACTTGCAAAACTTTCCTGCATTTTTAAACAATGGAAAAATGATGGTGAGATGATACTTAGAAGAATGGATTCTTGTCAGTCTCCACTAACAAAAATAGGCAAAACCAAGTCAGCTACGCCTCAGCATAGTTATGTCCCTCGCAGCCTTCTTGGGTTTCAGGAGGCACAAACAAACGTTATCACAATTATGGTGAAACGCTGAACACCTGCAAATAATTTTCAACGTACTGGTTAATTGAAAAGCTCTGCGGCATACTTGTTGGAACAAGCCAGTTACCTGTTCCCACGCAAAGAGGAGTATATAGAACGATGGTGGCTTTCCAGCTGATGAAGTAAAGGATTATTAAAGGAACGGGATGACCATACGGATCATCGTTAATTCTCTGAAACAGAATTCGCCTTTTTCACCTGCCAAACACATGCCCACTTCTCCTCTCTGGGGATAATAAAAACTAACCAGCGAACTGACAGAGGGCCTGACGCCCACCATCCACATCGACCACACAAAAAAAAAAACCGTACCCTCCAGATACTAATTATAATGCTAACTTGCAAAATTTCCCTGCATTTTAAAACAATGGAAAAATGGTGGTGGGATCATACTTAGAAGAATGGCTTCTTGTCAGTCTCCACTAACAAAAATAGGCAACACCAAGTCAGCTACTCCTCAGCATAGTTATGTCCGTCGCAGCCTTCTCGGGTTTCAGGAGGCACAAACAGACGTTATCACCATTATGGTGAAACGCTCAACACCTGCAAATAATTTTCAACGTAGTGGTTAATTGAAAAGCTCTGCGGCATACTTCTTGGAACAAGCCAGTTACCTGTTCCCACGCAAAGAGGAGTATATAGAACCATGGTGGATTTCCAGCTGATGAAGTAAAGGATTATTAAAGGAACGGGATGACCATGGGGATCATCGTTAATTCTCTGAAACAGATTCCGCCCTTTTCACCTGCCAAACACATGCCCACTTCTCTCTGGGGATAATAAAAACTAACCAGCGAACTGACAGAGGGCCTGACCCCCCCCCCATCCACATCGACAACACACACAAAAAAAAAACCGTACCCTCCAGCTACTAATTATAATGCTAACTTGCAAAATTTCCCTGCATTTTAAAACAATGGAAAAATGGTGGTGGGATGATACTTAGAAGAATGGCTTCTTGTCAGTCTCCACTAACAAAAATAGGCAAAACCAAGTCAGCTACTCCTTAGCATAGTTATGTCCGTCGCAGCCTTCTTGGGTTTCAGCAGGCACATACAAACGTTATCAAAATTATGGTGAAACGCTGAACACCTGCAAATAATTTTCAACGTACTGGTTAATTTGAAAACTCTCCAGCATACTTCTTGGAACAAGCCAGGTACCTGTGCCCACGCATAGAGGAGTATATAGAATCATGGTGGAATCCCAGCTGATGAAGCAAAGGATTCTTAAAGGAATGAGATGACCATGCGGATCCTGTTTAATTCTCTGAAACAGAATCCGCACTTTTCACCTGCCAAACACATGCCCACTACTCTTCTCTGGGGATAATAAAAACAAACCAGCGATCTGACAGAGGGCTTGAACACTCATCCTGACCGACCCCACAAAACAAAAAAGTACCCTCCAGCTACTAATTATAATGCCAATTTGCAAAATTTCCCTGCATTTTCAAACAATGGAGAAATGATGGTGGGATGATACTTAGAAGAATGGCTTCTTGTCAGTCTCCACTGACAAAAATAGGCAACACCAAGTCAGCTACGTCTCAGCACAGTTATGTCCGTAGCAGCCATATTTGGTTTCAGTAGGCACATACACACGTTATCACAATTATGGTGAAACGCTGAAAACCTGCAAAGGATTTTCAACATACTGGTTAATTGAAAAGCTCTGAGGCATACTTCTTGGAACAAGCCAGTTTCCTGTGCCCACGCATAGAGAAGTACATAGAACCATGGTGGATTCCCAGCTCATGAAGCAAAGGATTCTTAAAGGAACGGGATTACCATGCGGATCCTGTTCAATTCTCTGAAACAGATCCGCAGTTTTCACCTGCCATACTAATACCCACTTCTCCTCTCTGGGGATAATAAAAACCAACCGGGGAACTGACAGAGGGCCTGACCAACACATCCACACCGACCCCACAGGAAAAAAAAAAAAAAAAAAACACCGTAGCCTCCAGCTACTAATTATAATGCTAACTTGCAAAACTTTCCTGGATTTTTAAACAATGGAAAAATGATGGTGAGATGATACTTAGAAGAATGGATTCTTGTCAGTCTCCACTAACAAAAATAGGCAATACCAAGTCAGCTACGCCTCAGTATAGTTATGACCGTCGCAGCCTTCTTGGGTTGCAGGAGGCACAAACAAACGTTATCACAATTATGGTGAAACGCTGAACAGCTGCAAATAATTTTCAACGTACTGGTTAATGGAAAAGCTCTGCGGCATACTTCTTGGAACAAGCCAGTTACCTGTTCCCACGCAAAGAGGAGTATATAGAACCATGGTGGATTTCCAGCTGATGAAGTAAAGGATTATTAAAGGAACGGGATGACCATGGGGATCATCGTTAATTCTCTGAAACAGAATCCGCCCTTTTCACCTGCCAAACACATGCCCACTTCTCCTCTCTGGGGATAATAAAAACTAACCAGCGAACTGACAGAGGGCCTGAACCCACCATCCACATCGACCACAAACAAAAAAAAAAACCGTACCCTCCAGCTACTAATTATAATGCTAACTTGCAAAATTTCCCTGCATTTTAAAACAATGGAAAAATGGTGGTGGGATGATACTTAGAAGAATGGCTTCTTGTCAGTCTCCACTAACAAAAATAGGCAACACCAAGTCAGCTACTCCTCAGCATAGTTATGTCCGTCGCAGCCTTCTTGGGTTTCAGGAAGCACAAACACACGTTATCACAATTATGGTGAAACGCTGAACACCTGCAAATAATTTTCAACGTAGTGGTTAATTGAAAAGCTCTGCGGCATACTTCTTGGAACAAGCCAGTTACCTGTTCCCACGCAAAGAGGAGTATATAGAACCATGGTGGATTTCCAGCTGATGAAGTAAAGGATTATTAAAGGAACGGGATGACCATGGGGATCATCGTTAATTCTCTGAAACAGAATCCGCCCTTTTCACCTGCCAAACACATGCCCACTTCTCCTCTCTGGGGATAATAAAAACTAACCAGCGAACTGACAGAGGGCCTAACCCCCCATCCACATCGACCACACACACAAAAAAAACCGTACCCTCCAGCTACTAAATAATGCTAACTTGAAAAATTTCCCTGCATTTTAAAACAATGGAAAAATGGTGGTGGGATGATACTTAGAAGAATTGCTTGTGGACAGTCTCCACTAAGAAAAATAGGCAACACCAATTCAGCTACGCCTCAGCATAGGTATGTCCGTCGCAGCCTTCTTGGGTTTCAGGAGGCACAAACACACGTTATCACAATTACGGTGAAACGCTGAACACCTGCAAATAATTTTCAACGTACTGGTTAATTGAAAAGCTCTGCGGCATACTTCTTGGAACAAGCCAGTTACCTGTTCCCACGCAAAGAGGTGTATATAGAACCATGGTGGATTTCCAGCTGATGAAGTAAAGGATTATTAAAGGAACGGGATGACCATGGGGATCATCGTTAATTCTCTGAAACAAAATCCGCCCTTTTCACCTGCCACACACATGCCCACTTCTCCTCTCTGGGGATAATAAAAACTAACCAGCGAACTGACAGAGGGCCTGACCACGCCCCCATCCACATCGACAACACACAAAAAAAAAACCGTACCCTCCATCTACTAATTATAATGCTAACTTGCAAAATTTCCCTGCATTTTAAAACAATGGAAAAATGGTGGTGGGATCATACTTAGAAGAAAGGCTTCTTGTCTGTCTCCACTAACAAAAATAGGCAACACCAAGTCAGCTACTCCTCAGCATAGTTATGTCCGTCGCAGCCTTCTTGGGTTTCAGCAGGCACATACAAACGTTAGCAAAATTATGGTGAAACGCTGAACACCTGCAAATAATTCTCAACGTACTGGTTAATTTGGAAACTCTCCAGCATACTTCTTGGAACAAGCCAGGTACCTGTGCCCACGCATAGAGGAGTATATAGAATCATGGTGGAATCCCAGCTGATGAAGCAAAGGATTCTTAAAGGAATGAGATGACCATGCGGATCCTGTTTAATTCTCTGAAACAGAATCCGCACTTTTCACCTGCCAAACACATGCCCACTACTCTTCTCTGGGGATAATAAAAACAAACCAGCGATCTGACAGAGGGCCTGAACACCCATCCTGACCGACCCCACAAAACAAAAAACTACCCTCCAGCTACTAATTATATAGCCAATTTGCAAAATTTCCCTGCATTTTTAAACAATGGAGAAATGATGGTGGGATGATACTTAGAAGAATGGCTTCTTGTCAGTCTCCACTGACAAAAATAGGCAACACCAAGTCAGCTACGCCTCAGCATAGTTATGTCCGTAGCAGCCATATTTGGTTTCAGTAGGCACATACACACGTTATCACAATTATTCTGAAACGCTGAAAACCTGCAAAGGATTTTCAACATACTGGTTAATTGAAAAGCTCTGAGGCATACTTCTTGGAACAAGCCAGTTTCCTGTGCCCACGCATAGAGAAGTACATAGAACCATGGTGGATTCCCAGCTCATGAAGCAAAGGATTCTTAAAGGAACGGGATTACCATGCGGATCCTGTTTAATTCTCTGAAACAGATCCACAGTTTTCACCTGCCATACTAATACCCACTTCTCCTCTCTGGGGATAATAAAAACCAACCGGGGAACTGACAGAGGGCCTGACCAACACATCCACACCGACCCCACAGGAAAAAAAAAAAAAAAAAAACACCGTAGCCTCCAGCTACTAATTATAATGCTAACTTGCAAAACTTTCCTGGATTTTTAAACAATGGAAAAATGATGGTGAGATGATACTTAGAAGAATGGATTGTTGTCAGTCTCCACTAACAAAAATAGGCAATACCAAGTCAGCTACGCCTCAGCATAGTTATGACCGTCGCAGCCTTCTTGGGTTGCAGGAGGCACAAACAAACGTTATCACAATTATGGTGAAACGCTGAACAGCTGCAAATAATTTTCAACGTACTGGTTAATGGAAAAGCTCTGCGGCATACTTCTTGGAACAAGCCAGTTACCTGTTCCCACGCAAAGAGGAGTATATAGAACCATGGTGGATTTCCAGCTGATGAAGTAAAGGATTATTAAAGGAACGGGATGACCATGGGGATCATCGTTAATTTTCTGAAACAGAATCCGCCCTTTTCACCTGCGAAACACATGCCCACTTCTTCTCTCTGGGGATAATAAAAACTAACCAGCGAACTGAAAGAGGGCCTGAACCCACCATCCACATCGACCACACACAAAAAAAAAAACCGTACCCTCCAGCTACTAATTATAATGCTAACTTGCAAAATTTCCCTGCATTTTAAAACAATGGAAAAATGGTGGTGGGATGATACTTAGAAGAATGGCTTCTTGTCAGTCTCCACTAACAAAAATAGGCAACACCAAGTCAGCTACTCCTCAGCATAGTTATGTCCGTCGCAGCCTTCTTGGGTTTCAGGAAGCACAAACACACGTTATCACAATTATGGTGAAACGCTGAACACCTGCAAATAATTTTCAACGTACTGGTTAATTGAAAAGCTCTGCGGCATACTTCTTGGAACAAGCCAGTTACCTGTTCCCACGCAAAGAGGAGTATATAGAACCATGGTGGATTTCCAGCTGATGAAGTAAAGGATTATTAAAGGAACGGGATTACCATGGGGATCATCGTTAATTCTCTGAAACAGAATCCGCCCTTTTCACCTGCCAAACACATGCCCAC
This sequence comes from Eulemur rufifrons, assembly GCF_041146395.1. Taxonomy (NCBI): domain Eukaryota; kingdom Metazoa; phylum Chordata; class Mammalia; order Primates; family Lemuridae; genus Eulemur; species Eulemur rufifrons. Next base: position 384,164 of record NW_027182909.1, on the reverse strand, counting down.
TTCTCCTCTCTGGGGATAATAAAAACTAACCAGCGATCTGACAGAGGGCCTGAACACCCATCCTGACCGAACCTACAAAAAAAACCGTACCCTCCAGCTACTAATTACAATGCTAACTTGCAAAATTTCCCTGCATTTTAAAACAATGGAAAAATGGTGGTGGGATCATACTTAGAAGAAAGGCTTCTTGTCTGTCTCCACTAACAAAAATAGGCAACACCAAGTCAGCTACTCCTCAGCATAGTTATGTCCGTCGCAGCCTTCTTGGGTTTCAGCAGGCACATACAAACGTTATCAAAATTATGGTGAAACGCTGAACACCTGCAAATAATTTTCAACGTACTGGTTAATTTGAAAACTCTCCAGCATACTTCTTGGAACAAGCCGGGTACCTGTGCCCACGCATAGAGGAGTATATAGAATCATGGTGGAATCCCAGCTGATGAAGCAAAGGATTCTTAAAGGAATGAGATGACCATGCGGATCCTGTTTAATTCTCTGAAACAGAATCCGCACTTTTCACCTGCCAAACACATTCCTACTACTCTTCTATGGGGATAATAAAAACAAACCAGCGATCTGACAGAGGGCCTGAACACCCATCCTGACCGACCCCACAAAACAAAAAAGTACCCTCCAGCTACTAATTATAATGCCAATTTGCAAAATTTCCCTGCATTTTTAAACAATGGAGAAATGATGGTGGGATGATACTTAAAAGAATGGCTTCTTGTCAGTCTCCACTGACAAAAATAGGCAACACCAAGTCAGCTACGCCTCAGCATAGTTTTGTCCGTAGCAGCCATATTTGGTTTCAGTAGGCACATACACACATTATCACAATTATTCTGAAACGCTGAAAACCTGCAAAGGATTTTCAACATACTGGTTAATTGAAAAGCTCTGAGGCATACTTCTTGGAACTAGCCAGTTTCCTGTGCCCACGCATAGAGAAGTATATAGAACCATGGTGGATTCCCAGGTCATGAAGCAAAGGATTCTTAAAGGAACGGGATTACCATGCGGATCCTGTTTAATTCTCTGAAACAGATCCGCAGTTTTCACCTGCCATACTAATACCGACTTCTCCTCTCTGGGGATAATAAAAACCAACCGGGGAACTGACAGAGGGCCTGACCAACACATCCACACCGACCCCACAGGAAAAAAAAAAAAAAAAAAAAAACACCGTAGCCTCCAGCTACTAATTATAATGCTAACTTGCAAAACTTTCCTGCATTTTTAAACAATGGAAAAATGATGGTGAGATGATACTTAGAAGAATGGATTCTTGTCAGTCTCCACTAACAAAAACAGGCAAAACTAAGTCAGCTACGCCTCAGCATAGGTATGTCCGTCGCAGCCTTCTTGGGTTTCAGGAGGCACAAACAAACGTTATCACAATTATGGTGAAACGCTGAACACCTGCAAATAATTTTCAACGTACTGGTTAATTGAAAAGCTCTGCGGCATACTTCTTGGAACAAGGCAGTTACCTGTTCCCACGCAAAGAGGAGTATAGAGAACCATGGTGGATTTCCAGCTGATGAAGTAAAGGATTCTTAAAGGAACGGGATGACCATAGGGATCATCGTTAACTCTCTGAAACAGAATCCGCCCTTTTCACCTGCCAAACTCATGCCCACTTCTCCTCTCTGGGGATAATAAAAACTAACCAGCGAACTGACAGAGGGCCTGACCCCCCAATCTACATCGACCACACACACAAAAAAAAACCGTACCCTCCAGCTACTAATTATAATGCTAACTTGCAAAATTTCCCTGCATTTTAAAACAATGGAAAAATGGTGGTGGGATGATACTTAGAAGAATGGCTTCTTGTCAGTCTCCACTAACAAAAATAGGCAACACCAAGTCAGCTACTCCTCAGCATAGTTATGTCCGTCGCAGCCTTCTTGGGTTTCAGGAGGCACAAACACACGTTATCCCAATTATGGTGAAACGCTGAACACCTGCAAATAATTTTGAACGTACTGGTTAATTTGAAAACTCTCCAGCATACTTCTTGGAAGAAGCCAGGTACCTGTGCCACCGCATAGAGGAGTATATAGAAACATGGTGGAATCCCAGCTGATGAAGCAAAGATTCTTAAAGGAATGAGATGACCATACAGATCCTGTTTAATTCTCTGAAACAGAATCCGCACTTTTCACCTGCCAAACACATGCCCACTACTCTTCTCTGGGGATAATAAAAACAAACCAGCTATCTGACAGAGGGCCTGAACACCCATCCTGACTGACCCCACAAAACAAAAAAGTACTCTCCAGCTACTAATTATAATGCCAATTTGCAAAATTTCCCTGCATTTTGAAACAATGGAGAAATGATGGTGGGATGATACTTAGAAGAATGGCTTCTTGTCAGTCTCCACTGACAAAAATAGGCAACACCAAGTCAGCTACGCCTCAGCATAGTTATGTCCGTAGCAGCCATATTTGGTTTCAGTAGGCACATACACACGTTATCACAATTATGGTGAAACGCTGAAAACCTGCAAAGGATTTTGAACATACTGGTTAATTGAAAAGCTCTGAGGCATACTTCTTGGAACAAGCCAGTTACCTGTTCCCACGCAAAGAGGAGTATATAGAACCATGGTGGATTTCCAGCTGATGAAGTAAAGGATTATTAAAGGAACGGGATGACCATGGGGATCATCCTTAATTCTCTGAAACAGAATCCCCCCTTCTCACCTGCCAAACACATGCCCACTTCCCCTCTCTGGGGATAATAAAAACAAACCAGCGAACTGACAGAGGGCCTGAACACCCCCCATCCACATCGACTACACAAAAAAAAAAAAAACCGTACCCTCCAGCTACTAATTTTAAAGCTAACTTGCAAAATTTCCCTGCATTTTAAAACAATGGAAAAATGGTGGTGGGATGATACTTAGAAGAATGGCTTCTTGTCTGTCTCCACTAACAAAAATAGGCAACACCAAGTCAGCTACTCCTCAGCATACTTATGTCCGTCGCAGCCTTCTTGGGTTTCAGGAGGCACAAACAAAGGTTATCACAATTATGGTGAAACGCTGAACACCTGCAAATAATTTTCAATGTAGTGGTTAATTGAAAAGATCTGCGGCATACTTCTTGGAACAAGCCAGTTACCTGTTCCCACGCAAAGAGGAGTATATAGAACCATGGTGGATTTCCAGCTGATGAAGTAAAGGATTATTAAAGGAACGGGATGACCATGGGGATCATCCTTAATTCTCAGAAACAGAATCCGCCCTTTTCACCTGCCAAACACATGCCCACTTCCCCTCTCTGGGGATAATAAAAACTAAACAGCGAACTGACAGACGGCCTGAACCCCCCCCATCCACATCGACTACACAAAAAAAAAAACCGTACCCTCCAGCTACTAATTATAATGCTAACTTGCGAAATTTCCCTGCATTTTAAAACAATGGAAAAATGGTGGTGGGATCATACTTAGAAGAATGGCTTCTTGTCTGTCTCCACTAACAAAAATAGGCAACACCAAGTCAGCTACTCCTCAGCATACTTATGTCCGTCGCAGCCTTCTTGGGTTTCAGGAGGCACAAACAAAGGTTATCACAATTATGGTGAAACGCTGAACACCTGCAAATAATTTTCAACGTAGTGGTTAATTGAAAAGCTCTGCGGCATACTTCTTGGAACAAGCCAGTTACCTGTTCCCACGCAAAGAGGAGTATATAGAACCATGGTGGATTTCCAGCTGATGAAGTAAAGGATTATTAAAGGAACGGGATGACCATGGGGATCATCCTTAATTCTCTGAAACAGAATCAGCCCTTTTCACCTGCCAAACACATGCCCACTTCCCCTCTCTGGGGATAATAAAAACTAACCAGCGAACTGACAGAGGGCCTGAACCCCCCCCATCCACATCGACTACACAAAAAAAAAAAAACGTACCCTCCAGCTACTAATTATAATGCTAACTTGGAAAATTTCCCTGCATTTTAAAACAATGGAAAAATGGTGGTGGGATGATACTTAGAAGAATGGCTTCTTGTCTGTCTCCACTAACAAAAATAGGCAACACCAAGTCAGCTACTCCTCAGCATACTTATGTCCGTCGCAGCCTTCTTGGGTTTCAGGAGGCACAAACAAAGGTTATCACAATTATGGTGAAACGCTGAACACCTGCAAATAATTTTCAACGTACTGGTTAATTGAAAAGCTCTGCGGCATACTTCTTGGAACAAGCCAGTTACCTGTTCCCACGCAAAGAGGAGTACATAGAACCATGGTGGATTTCCAGCTGATGAAGTAAAGGATTATTAAAGGAACGGGATGACCATGGGGATCATCGTTAATTCTCTGAAACAGAATCCGCCCTTTTCACCTGCCAAACACATGCCCACTTCTCCTCTCTGGGGATAATAAAAACTAACCAGGGAACTGACAGAGGGCCTGACCCCCGCCCATCCACATCGACTACACAAAAAAAAAAAACCGTACCCTCCAGCTACTAATTATAATGCTAACTTGCAAAATTTCCCTGCATTTTAAAACAATGGAAAAATGGTGGTGGGATCATACTTAGAAAAATGGCTTCTTGTCTGTCTCCACTAACAAAAATAGGCAACACCAAGTCAGCTACTCCTCAGCATAGCTATGTCCGTCGCAGCCTTCTTGGGTTTCAGGAGGGACATAAAAACGTTATCAAAACTATGGTGAAACGCTGAACACCTGCAAATAATTTTGAACGTACTGGTTAATTTGAAAATTCTCCAGCATACTTCTTGGAAGAAGCCAGGTACCTGTGCCCACGCATAGAGGAGTATATAGAAACATGGTGGAATCCCAGCTGATGAAGCAAAGATTCTTAAAGGAATGAGATGACCATACAGATCCTGTTTAATTCTCTGAAACAGAATCCGCACTTTACACCTGCCAAACACATGCCCACTACTCTTCTCTGGGGATAATAAAAACAAACCAGCGATCTGACAGAGGGCCTGAACACCCATCCTGACTGACCCCACAAAACAAAAAAGTACCCTCCAGCTACTAATTATAATGCCAATTTGCAAAATTTCCCTGCATTTTGAAACAATGGAGAAATGATGGTGGGATGATACTTAGAAGAATGGCTTCTTGTCAGTCTCCACTGACAAAAATAGGCAACACCAAGTCAGCTACGCCTCAGCATAGTTATGTCCGTAGCAGCCATATTTGGTTTCAGTAGGCACATACACACGTTATCACAATTATGGTGAAACGCTGAAAACCTGCAAAGGATTTTCAACATACTGGTTAATTGAAAAGCTCTGAGGCATACTTCTTGGAACAAGCCAGTTACCTGTTCCCACGCAAAGAGGAGTATAGAGAACCATGGTGGATTTCCAGCTGATGAAGTAAAGGATTATTAAAGGAACGGGATGACCATGGGGATCATCCTTAATTCTCTGAAACAGAATCCCCCCTTTTCACCTGCCAAACACATGCCCACTTCCCCTCTCTGGGGATAATAAAAACTAACCAGAGAACTGACAGAGGGCCTGAACACCCCCCATCCACATCGACTACACAAAAAAAAAAAAAAAACCGTACCCTCCAGCTACTAATTATAATGCTAACTTGCAAAATTTCCCTGCATTTTAAAACAATGGAAAAATGGTGGTGTGATGATACTTAGAAGAATGGCTTCTTGTCTGACTCCACTGACAAAAATAGGCAACACCAAGTCAGCTACGCCTCAGCATAGTTATGTCCGTAGCAGCCATATTTGGTTTCAGTAGGCACATACACACGTTATCACAATTATGGTGAAACGCTGAAAACCTGCAAAGGATTTTCAACATAGTGGTTAATTGAAAAGCTCTGAGGCATACTTCTTGCAACTAGCCAGTTTCCTGTGCCCACGCATAGAGAAGTATATAGAACCATGGTGGATTCCCAGCTCATGAAGCAAAGGATTTTTAAAGGAACGGGATTACCATGCGGATCCTGTTTAATTCTCTGAAACAGATCCGCAGTTTTCACCTGCCATACTAATACCCACTTATTCTCTCTGGGGATAATAAAAACAAACCAGCGAACTGACAGAGGGCCTGACCAACACATCCACACCGACCCCACAGGAAAAAAAAAAAAAAAAACACCATAGCCTCCAGCTACTAATTATAATGCTAACTTGCAAAACTTTCCTGGATTTTTAAACAATGGAAAAATGATGGTGAGATGATACTTAGAAGAATGGATTCTTGTCAGTCTCCACTAACAAAAATAGGCAAAACGAAGTCAGCTACACCTCAGGATAGTTATGTCCGTCGCAGCCTTCTTGGGTTTCAGGAGGCATAAACAAACGTTATCACAATTATGGTGAAACGCTGAACACCTGCAAATAATTTTCAACATACTGGTTAATTGAAAAGCGCTGCGGCATACTTCTTGGAACAAGCCAGTTACTTGTTCCCATGCAAAGAGGAGTATATAGAACCATGGTGGATTTCCAGCTGATGAAGTAAAGGATTATTAAAGGAACAGGATGACCATGGGGATCATCGTTAATTCTCTGAAACAGAATCCGCCCTTTTCACCTGCCAAACACATGCCCACTTCTCCTCTCTGGGGATAATAAAAACCAACCAGCGAACTGACAGAGGGCCTGACCCCCCCATCCACATCGACCACACACAAAAAAAAAAACCGTACCCTCCAGCTACTAATTATAATGCTAACTTGCAAAATTTCCCTGCCTTTTAAAACAATGGAAAAATGGTGGTGGGATGATACTTAGAAGAATGGCTTCTTGTCAGTCTCCACTAACAAAAATAGGCAACACCAAGTCAGCTACTCCTCAGCATAGTTATGTCCGTCGCAGCCTTCTTGGGTTTCAGGAGGCACAAACACACGTTATCACAATTATGGTGAAACGCTGAACACCTGCAAAGGATTGTCAACATACTGGTTAATTGAAAAGCTCTGAGGCATACTTCTTGGAACTAGCCAGTTTCCTGTGCCCACGCATAGACAAGTATATAGAACCATGGTGGATTCCCAGCTCATGAAGCAAAGGATTCTTAAAGGATCGGGATTAACATGCGGATCCTGTTTAATTCTCTGAAACAGATCCGCAGTTTTCACCTGCCATACTAATATCCACTTCTCCTCTCTGGGGATAACAAAAACCAACCGGGGAACTGAAAGAGGGCCTGACCAACACATCCACACCGACCCCACAGGAAGAAAAAAAAAAAAAAAAACACCGTAGCCTCCAGCTACTAATTATAATGCTAACTTGCAAAATTTTCCTGCATTTTTAAACAATGGAAAAATGGTGGTGGGATCATACTTAGAAGAGTGGCTTCTTGTCTGTCTCCACTAACAAAAATAGGCAACACCAAGTCAGCTACTCCTCAGCATAGTTATGTCCGTCGCAGCCTTCTTAGGTTTCAGGAGACACAAACAAACGTTATCAAAATTATGGTGAAACGCTGAAAACCTGCAAATAATTTTCAACGTACTGGTTAATTTGAAAACTCTCCAGCATAATTCTTGGAACAAGCCAGGTACCTGTGCCCACGCATAGAGGAGTATATAGAAACATGGTGGAATCCCAGCTGATGAAGCAAAGGATTCTTAAAGGAATGAAATGACCATGGGGATCCTGTTTAATTCTCTGAAACAGAATCCGCACTTTTCACCTGCCAAACACATGCCCACTACTCTTCTCTGGGGATAATAAAAACAAACCAGCGATCTGACAGAGGGCCTGAACACCCATCCTGACCGACCCCACAAAACAAAAAAGTACCCTCCAGCTACTAATTATAATGCCAATTTGCAAAATTTCCCTGCATTTTTAAACAATGGAGAAATGATGGTGGGATGATACTTAGAAGAATGGCTTCTTGTCAGTCTCCACTGACAAAAATAGGCAACACCAAGTCAGCTACGCCTCAGCATAGTTATGTCCGTAGCAGCCATATTTGGTTTCAGTAGGCACATACACACGTTATCACAATTATGGTGAAATGCTGAAAACCTGCAAAGGATTTTCAACATACTGGTTAATTGAAAAGCTCTGAGGCATACTTCTTGGAACTAGCCAGTTTCCTGTGCCCACGCATAGACAAGTATATAGAACCATGGTGGATTCCCAGCTCATGAAGCAAAGGATTCTTAAAGGAACGGGATTACCGTGCGGATCCTGTTTAATTCTCTGAAACAGATCCGCAGTTTTCACCTGCCATACTAATACCCACTTCTCCTCCCTGCGGATAATAAAAACCAACCGGGGAACTGACAGAGGGCCTGACCAACACATCCACAACGACCCCACAGGAAAAAAAAAAAAAAAAAAACACCGTACCCTCCAGCTACTAATTATAATGCTAACTTGCAAAATTTCCCTGCATTTTAAAACAATGGAAAAATGGTGGTGGGATGATACTTAGAAGAATGGCTTCTTGTCAGTCTCCACTAACAAAAATAGGCAACAGAAAGTCAGCTACTCCTCAGCATAGTTATGTCCGTCGCAGCCTTCTAGGGTTTCAGGAGGCACAAACAAAGGTTCTCACAATTATGGTAAAACGCTGAACACCTGCAAATAATTATCAACGTAGTGGTTAATTGAAAAGCTCTGCGGCATACTTCTTGGAACAAGCCAGTTACCTGTTCCCACGCAAAGAGGAGTATAGAGAACCATCGTGGATTTCCAGCTGATGAAGTAAAGGATTATTAAAGGAACGGGATGACCATGGGGATCATCGTTAATTCTCTGAAACAGAATCCGCCCTTTTCACCTGCCAAACACATGCCCACTTCTCCTCTCTGAGGATAATAAAAACTAACCAGCGAACTGACAGAGGGCATGACCCCCCCATCCACATCGACCACACACACACAAAAAAAAAAAACTGTACCCTCCAGCTACTAATTATAATGCTAACTTGCAAAATTTCCCTGCATTTTAAAACAATGGAAAAATGGTGGTGGGATGATACTTAGAAGAATGGCTTCTTGTCAGTCTCCACTAACAAAAATAGGCAACACCAAGTCAGCTACTCCTCAGCATAGCTATGTCCATCGCAGCCATCTTGGGTTTCAGTAGGCACAAACAAACGTTATCACAGTTACGGTGAAACGCTGAACACCTGCAAATAATTTTCAACGTAGTGGTTAATTGAAAAGCTCTGCGGCATACTTCTTGAAACAAGGCAGTTACCTGTACCCACGCAAAGAGGAGTATATAGAACCATGGCGGATTTCCAGCTGATGAAGTAAAGGATTATTAAAGGAACGGGATGACCATGGGGATCATCGTTAATTCTCTGAAACTGAATCCGCCCTTTTCACCTGCCAAACACATGCCCACTTCTCCTCTCTGGGGATAATAAAAACTAACCAGCGAACTGACAGAGGGCCTGAACCCCCCATCCACCTCGACCACACACACACACAAAAAAAAAACGTACCCTCCAGCTACTAATTATAATGCTAACTTGCAAAATTTCCCTGCATTTTAAAACAATGGAAAAATGGTGGTGGGATCATACTTAGAAGAGTGGCTTCTTGTCTGTCTCCACTAACAAAAATAGGCAACACCAAGTCAGCTACTCCTCAGAATAGTTATGTCCGTCGCAGCCTTCTTGGGTTTCAGGAGGGACATACAAACGTTATCAAAATTATGGTGAAACGCTGAAAACCTGCAAATAATTTTCAACGTACTGGTTAATTTGAAAACTCTCCAGCATAATTCTTGGAACAAGCCAGGTACCTGTGCCCACGCATAGAGGAGTATATAGAAACATGGTGGAATCCCAGCTGGTGAAGCAAAGGATTCTTAAAGGAATGAGATGACCATGCGGATCCTGTTTAATTCTCTGAAACAGACTCCGCACTTTTCACCTGCCAAACACATGCCCACTACTCTTCTCTGGGGATAATAAAAACAAACCAGCGATCTGACAGAGGGCCTGAACACCCATCCTGACCGACCCCACAAAACAAAAAAGTACCCTCCAGCTACTAATTATAATGCCAATTTGCAAAATTTCCCTGCATTTTTAAACAATGGAGAAATGATGGTGGGATGATACTTAGAAGAATGGCTTCTTGTCAGTCTCCACTGACAAAAATAGGCAACACCAAGTCAGCTACGCCTCAGCATAGTTATGTCCGTAGCAGTCATATTTGGTTTCAGTAGGCACATACACACGTTATCACAATTATGGTGAAACGCTGAAAACCTGCAAAGGATTTTCAACATACTGGTTAATTGAAAAGCTCTGAGGCATACTTCTTGGAACTAGCCAGTTTCCTGTGCCCACGCATAGACAAGTATATAGAACCATGGTGGATTCCCAGCTCATGAAGCAAAGGATTATTAAAGGAACGGGATGACCATGGGGATCATCCTTAATTCTCTGAAACAGAATCCCCCCTTTTCACCTGCCAAACACATGCCCACTTCCCCTCTCTGGGGATAATAAAAACTAACCAGAGAACTGACAGAGGGCCTGAACACCCCCCATCCACATCGACTACACAAAAAAAAAAAAAAACCGTACCCTCCAGCTACTAATTATAATGCTAACTTGCAAAATTTCCCTGCATTTTAAAACAATGGAAAAATGGTGGTGTGATGATACTTAGAAGAATGGCTTCTTGTCTGTCTCCACTAACAAAAATAGGCAACACCAAGTCAGCTACTCCTCAGCATACTTATGTCCGTCGCAGCCTTCTTGGGTTTCAGGAGGCACAAACAAACGTTATCACAATTATGGTGAAACGCTGAACACCTGCAAATAATTTTCAACGTAGTGGTTAACTGAAAAGCTCTGCGGCATACTTCTTGGAACAAGCCAGTTACCTGTTCCCACGCAAAGAGGAGTATATAGAACATGGTGGATTTCCAGCTGATGAAGTAAAGGATTATTAAAGGAACGGGATGACCATGGGGATCATCCTTAATTCTCTGAAACAGAATCCGCCCTTTTCACCTGCCAAACACATGCCCACTTCCCCTCTCTGGGGATAATAAAAACTAACCAGCGAACTGACAGAGGGCCTGAACCCCCCCCATCCACATCGACTACACAAAAAAAAAAAAAACCGTACCCTCCAGCTACTAATTATAATGCTAACTTGCAAAATTTCCCTGCATTTTAAAACAATGGAAAAATGGTGGTGGGATGATACTTAGAAGAATGGCTTCTTGTCTGTCTCCACTAACAAAAATAGGCAACACCAAGTCAGCTACTCCTCAGCATAGCTATGTCCGTCGCAGCCTTCTTGGGTTTCAGGAGGGACATACAAACGTTATCAAAATTATGGTGAAACGCTGAACACCTGCAAATAATTTTGAACGTACTGGTTAATTTGAAAATTCTCCAGCATACTTCTTGGAAGAAGCCAGGTACCTGTGCCCACGCATAGAGGAGTATATAGAAACATGGTGGAATCCCAGCTGATGAAGCAAAGATTCTTAAAGGAATGAGATGACCATACAGATCCTGTTTAATTCTCTGAAACAGAATCTGCACTTTTCACCTGCCAAACACATGCCCACTACTCTTCTCTGGGGATAATAAAAACAAACCAGCGATCTGACAGAGGGCCTGAACACCCATCCTGACTGACCCCACAAAAAAAAAAGTACCCTCCAGCTACTAATTATAATGCCAATTTACAAAATTTCCCTGCATTTTGAAACAATGGAGAAATGATGGTGGGATGATACTTAGAAGAATGGCTTCTTGTCAGTCTCCACTGACAAAAATAGGCAACACCAAGTCAGCTACGCCTCAGCATAGTTATGTCCGTAGCAGCCATATTTGGTTTCAGTAGGCACATACACACGTTATCACAATTATGGTGAAACGCTGAAAACCTGCAAAGGATTTTCAACATACTGGTTAATTGAAAAGCTCTGAGGCATACTTCTTGGAACAAGCCAGTTACCTGTTTCCACGCAAAGAGGAGTATATAGAACCATGGTGGATTTCCAGCTGATGAAGTAAAGGATTATTAAAGGAACGGGATGTACATGGGGATCATCGTTAATTCTCTGAAACAGAATCCGCCCTTTTCACCTGCCAAACACATGCCCACTTCTCCTCTCTGGGGATAATAAAAACTAACCAGCGAACTGACAGAGGGCCTGACCCCCCCATCCACATCGACCACACACACAAAAAAAAAACCGTACCCTCCAGCTACTAATTATAATGCTAACTTGCAAAATTTCCCTGCATTTTAAAACAAAGGAAAAATGGTGGTGGGATGATACTTAGAAGAATGGCTTCTTGTCAGTCTCCACTAACAAAAATAGGCAACAATAAGTCAGCTAATCCTCAGCATAGTTATGTCCGTCGCAGCCTTCTTCGGTTTCAGGAGACACAAACACACGTTATCACAATTATGGTGAAACGCTGAACACCTGCAAATAATTTTCAATGTACTGGTTAATTGAAAAGCTCTGCGGCATACTTCTTGGAACAAGCCAGTTACCTGTTCCCACGCAAAGAGGAGTATATAGAACCATGGTGGATTTCCAGCTGATGAAGTAAAGGATTATTAAAGGAACGGGATGACTATGGGGATCATCGTTAATTCTCTGAAACAGAATCCGCCCTTTTCACCTGCCAAACACATGCCCACTTCTCCTCTCTGGGGATAATAAAAACAAACCAGCGAACTGACAGAGGGACTGACCAACACATCCACACCGACCCCACAGGAAAAAAAAAAAAAAAAAACACCGTAGCCTCCAGCTACTAATTATAATGCTAACTTGCAAAATTTCCCTTCATTTTTAAACAATGAAAAATGATGGTGAGATGATACTTAGAAGAATGGATTCTTGTCAGTCTCCACTAACAAAAATAGGCAAAACCAAGTCAGCTACGAGTCAGCATAGTTATGTCCGACGCAGGCTTCTTGGGTTTCAGGAGGCACAAACAAACGTTATCACAATTATGGTGAAACGCTGAACACCTGCAAATAATTTTCAACGTACTGGTTAATTGAAAAGCTCTGCTGCATACTTCTTGGAACAAGCCAGTTACCTGTTCCCACCCAAAGAGGAGTATATAGAACCATGGTGGATTTCCAGCTGATGAAGTAAAGGATTATTAAAGGAACGGGATGACCATGGGGATCATCGTTAATTCTCTGAAACAGAATCCGCCCTTTTCACCTTCCAAACACATGCCCACTTCTCCTCTCTGGGGATAATAAAAACTAACCAGCGAACTGACAGAGGGCCTGACCCCCACCATCCACATCAACCACACGAAAAAAAAAAACCATACCCTCCAGGTACTAATTATAATGCTAACTTGGAAAATATCCCTGCATTTTAAAACAATGGAAAAATGGTGGTGGGATGATACTTAGAAGAATGGCTTCTTGTCAGTCTCCACTAACAAAAATAGGCAGCATCAAGTCAGCTACTTCTCAGCATAGTTATGTCCGTCGCAGCCTTCTTGGGTTTCAGGAGGCACAAACACACGTTATCACAATTATGGTGAAACGCTGAACACCTGCAAATAATTTTCAACGTAGTGGTTAATTGAAAAGCTCTGCGGCATACTTCTTGGAACAAGCCAGTTACCTGTTCCCACGCAAAGAGGTGTATATAGAACCATGGTGGAATCCCAGCTGATGAAGCAAATGATTCTTAAAGGAATGAGATGACCATGCGGATCCTGTTTAATTCTCTGAAACAGAATCCGCACTTTTCACCTGCCAAACACATGCCCACTACTCTTCTCTGGGGATAATAAAAACAAACCAGCGATCTGACAGAGGGCCTGAACACCCATCCTGACCAACCCCACAAAACAAAAAAGTACCCTCCAGCTACTAATTATAATGCCAATTTGCAAACTTTCCCTGCATTTTTAAACAATGGAGAAATGATGGTGGGATGATACTTAGAAGAATGGCTTCTTGTCAGTCTCCACTGACAAAAATAGGCAACACCAAGTCAGCTACGCCTCAGCATAGTTATGTCCGTAGCAGCCATATTTGGTTTCAGTAGGCACATACACACGTTATCACAATTATGGTGAAACGCTGAAAACCTGCAAAGGATTTTCAACATACTGGTTAATTGAAAAGCTCTGAGGCATACTTCTTGGAACTAGCCAGTTTCCTGTGCCCACGCATAGACAAGTATATAGAACCATGGTGGATTCCCAGCTCATGAAGCAAAGGATTTTTAAAGGAACGGGATTACCATGCGGATCCTGTTTAATTCTCTGAAACAGATCCGCAGTTTTCACCTGCCATACTAATACCCACTTATCCTCTCTGGGGATAATAAAAACAAACCAGCGAACTGACAGAGGGCCTGACCAACACATCCACACCGACCCCACAGGAAAAAAAAAAAAAAAAACACCATAGCCTCCAGCTACTAATTATAATGCTAACTTGCAAAACTTTCCTGGATTTTTAAACAATGGAAAAATGATGGTGAGATGATACTTAGAAGAATGGATTCTTGTCAGTCTCCACTAACAAAAATAGGCAAAACGAAGTCAGCTACACCTCAGGATAGTTATGTCCGTCGCACCCTTCTTGGGTTTCAGGAGGCATAAACAAACGTTATCACAATTATGGTGAAACGCTGAACACCTGCAAATAATTTTCAACGTACTGGTTAATTGAAAAGCGCTGCGGCATACTTCTTGGAACAAGCCAGTTACTTGTTCCCATGCAAAGAGGAGTATATAGAACCATGGTGGATTTCCAGCTGATGAAGTAAAGGATTATTAAAGGAACAGGATGACCATGGGGATCATCGTTAATTCTCTGAAACAGAATCCGCCCTTTTCACCTGCCAAACACATGCCCACTTCTCCTCTCTGGGGATAATAAAAACCAACCAGCGAACTGACAGAGGGCCTGACCCCCCCATCCACATCGACCACACACAAAAAAAAAACCGTACCCTCCAGCTACTAATTATAATGCTAACTTGCAAAATTTCCCTGCCTTTTAAAACAATGGAAAAATGGTGGTGGGATGATACTTAGAAGAATGGCTTCTTGTCAGTCTCCACTAACAAAAATAGGCAACACCAAGTCAGCTACTCCTCAGCATAGTTATGTCCGTCGCAGCCTTCTTGGGTTTCAGGAGGCACAAACACACGTTATCACAATTATGGTGAAACGCTGAACACCTGCAAATAATTTTCAACGTAGTGGTTAATTGAAAATCTCTGCGACATACTTCTTGGAACAAGCCACTTACCTGTTCCCACGCAAAGAGGAGTATAGAGAACCATGGTGGATTTCCAGCTGATGAAGTAAAGGATTATTAAAGGAACGGGATGACCATGGGGATCATCGTTAATTCTCTGAAACAGAATCCGCCCTTTTCACCTGCGAAACACATGCCCACTTCTCCTCTCTGGGGATAACATAAACTAACCAGAGAACTGACACAGGGCCTGACCCCTCCCCATCCACATCGACCACACACACAAAAAAAAACCGTACCCTCCAGCTACTAATTATAATGCTAACTTGCAAAATTTCCCTGCATTTTAAAACAATGGAAAAATGGTGGTGGGATGATACTTAGAAGAATGGATTCTTGTCAGTCTCCACTAACAAAAATAGGCAACACCAAGTCAGCTACTCCTCAGCATAGTTATGTCCGTCGCCGCCTTCTTGGGTTTCAGGAGGCACAAACAAACGTTATCAAAATTATGGTGAAACGCTGAAAACCTGCAAATAATTTTCAACGTACTGGTTAATTTGAAAACTCTCCAGCATAATTCTTGGAACAAGCCAGGTACCTGTGCCCACGCATAGAGGAGTATATAGAAACATGGTGGAATCCCAGCTGATGAAGCAAAGGATTATTAAAGGAATGAGATGACCATGGGGATCCTGTTTAATTCTCTGAAACAGAATCCGCACTTTTCACCTGCCAAACACATGCCCACTACTCTTCTCTGGGGATAATAAAAACAAACCAGCGATCTGACAGAGGGCCTGAACACCCATCCTGACCGACCCCACAAAACAAAAAAGTACCCTCCAGCTACTAATTATAATGCCAATTTGCAAAATTTCCCTGCATTTTTAAACAATGGAGAAATGATGGTGGGATGATACTTAGAAGAATGGCTTCTTGTCAGTCTCCACTGACAAAAATAGGCAACACAAAGTCAGCTACGCCTCAGCATAGTTATGTCCGTAGCAGCCATATTTGGTTTCAGTAGGCACATACACACGTTATGACAATTATGGTGAAACGCTGAAAACCTGCAAAGGATTTTCAACATACTGGTTAATTGAAAAGCTCTGAGGCATACTTCTTGGAACTAGCCAGTTTCCTGTGCCCACGCATAGACAAGTATATAGAACCATGGTGGATTCCCAGCTCATGAAGCAAAGGATTCTTAAAGGAACGCGATTACCATGCGGATTCTGTTTAATTCTCTGAAACAGATCCGCAGTTTTCACCTGCCATACTAATACCCACTTCTCCTCTCTGGGGATAATAAAAACCAACCGGGGAACTGACAGAGGGCCTGACCAACACATCCACACCGACCCCACAGGAAAAAAAAAAAAAAACACCGTAGCCTCCAGCTACTAATTATAATGCTAACTTGCAAAATTTCCCTGCATTTTAAAACAATGGAAAAATGGTGGTGGGATGATACTTAGAAGAATGGCTTCTTGTCAGTCTCCACGAACAAAAATAGGCAACACCAAGTCAGCTACTCCTCAGCATAGTTATGTCCGTCGCACCCTTCTTGGGTTTCAGGAGGCACAAACAAAGGTTCTCACAATTATGGTGAAACGCTGAACACCTGCAAATAATTTTCAATGTAGTGGTTAATTGAAAAGCTCTGCGGCATACTTCTTGGAACAAGGCAGTTACCTGTTCCCACGCAAAGAGGAGTATAGAGAACCATGGTGGATTTCCAGCTGATGAAGTAAAGGATTATTAAAGGAACGGGATGGCCATGGTGATCATCGTTAATTCTCTGAAACAGAATCCGCCCTTTTCACCTGCAAAACACATGCCCACTTCTCCTCTCTGGGGATAATAAAAACTAACCAGCGAACTGACAGAGGGCCTGAACCCCACCATCCACATCGACCACACACAAAAAAAAACCGTACCCTCCAGCTACTAATTATAATGCTAACTTGCAAAATTTCCCTGCATTTTAAAACAATGGAAAAATGGTGGTGGGATGATACTTAGAAGAATGGCTTCTTGTCAGTCTCCACTAACAAAAATAGGCAATACCAAGTCAGCTACTCCTCAGCATAGTTATGTCCGTCGCAGCCTTCTAGGGTTTCAGGAGGCACAAACAAAGGTTCTCACCATTATGGTAAAACGCTGAACACCTGCAAATAATTTTCAACGTAGTGGTTAATTGAAAAGCTCTGCGGCATACTTCTTGGAACAAGGCAGTTACCTGTTCCCACGCAAAGAGAAGCATATAGAACCATGGTGGATTTCCAGCTGATGAAGTAAAGGATTATTAAAGGAACGGGATGACCATGGGGATCATCGTTAATTCTCTGAAACAGAATCCGCCCTTTTCACCTGCCAAACACATGCCCACTTCTCCTCTCTGAGGATAATAAAAACTAACCAGTGAAC
Organism: Eulemur rufifrons; assembly: GCF_041146395.1. Classification (NCBI taxonomy): domain Eukaryota; kingdom Metazoa; phylum Chordata; class Mammalia; order Primates; family Lemuridae; genus Eulemur; species Eulemur rufifrons. The sequence continues at coordinate 366,549 of NW_027182909.1, read as the reverse complement.
TGACAGAGGGCATGACCCCCCCATCCACATCGACCACACACACACAAAAAAAAAAACCGTACCCTCCAGCTACTAATTATAATGCTAACTTGCAAAATTTCCCTGCATTTTAAAACAATGGAAAAATGGTGGTGGAATGAGACTTAGAAGAATGGCTTCTTGTCAGTCTCCACTAACAAAAATAGGCAACACCAAGTCAGCTACTCCTCAGCATAGCTATGTCCATCGCAGCCATCTTGGGTTTCAGAAGGCACAAACAAACGTTATCACAATTACGGTGAAACGCTGAACACCTGCAACTAATTTTCAACGTAGTGGTTAATTGAAAAGCTCTGCGGCATACTTCTTGAAACAAGGCAGTTACCTGTACCCACGCAAAGAGGAGTATATAGAACCATGGCGGATTTCCAGCTGATGAAGTAAAGGATTATTAAAGGAACGGGATGACCATGGGGATCATCGTTAATTCTCTGAAACTGAATCCGCCCTTTTCACCTGCCAAACACATGCCCACTTCTCCTCTCTGGGGATAATAAAAGCTAACCAGCGAACTGACAGAGGGCCTGACCCCCCCATCCACCTCGACCACACACACACACAAAAAAAAACGTACCCTCCAGCTACTAATTATAATGCTAACCTGCAAAATTTCCCTGCATTTTAAAACAATGGAAGAATGGTGGTGGGATCATACTTAGAAGAGTGGCTTCTTGTCTGTCTCCACTAACAAAAATAGGCAACACCAAGTCAGCTACTCCTCAGCATAGTTATGTCCGTCGCAGCCTTCTAGGGTTTCAGGAGGCACAAACAAAGGTTCTCACAATTATGGTAAAACGCTGAACACCTGCAAATAATTATCAACGTAGTGGTTAATTGAAAAGCTCTGCGGCATACTTCTTGGAACAAGCCAGTTACCTGTTCCCACGCAAAGAGGAGTATATAGAACCATGGTGGATTTCCAGCTGATGAAGTAAAGGATTATTAAAGGAACGGGATGACCATGGGGATCATCGTTAATTCTCTGAAACAGAATCCGCCCTTTTCACCTGCCAAACACATGCCCACTTCTCCTCTCTGAGGATAATAAAAACTAACCAGCGAACTGACAGAGGGCATGACCCCCCCATCCACATCGACCACACACACACAAAAAAAAAAACTGTACCCTCCAGCTACTAATTATAATGCTAACTTGCAAAATTTCCCTGCATTTTAAAACAATGGAAAAATGGTGGTGGGATGATACTTAGAAGAATGGCTTCTTGTCAGTCTCCACTAACAAAAATAGGCAACACCAAGTCAGCTACTCCTCAGCATAGCTATGTCCATCGCAGCCATCTTGGGTTTCAGTAGGCACAAACAAACGTTATCACAATTACGGTGAAACGCTGAACACCTGCAAATAATTTTCAACGTAGTGGTTAATTGAAAAGCTCTGCGGCATACTTCTTGAAACAAGGCAGTTACCTGTACCCACGCAAAGAGGAGTATATAGAACCATGGCGGATTTCCAGCTGATGAAGTAAAGGATTATTAAAGGAACGGGATGACCATGGGGATCATCGTTAATTCTCTGAAACTGAATCCGCCCTTTTCACCTGCCAAACACATGCCCACTTCTCCTCTCTGGGGATAATAAAAACTAACCAGCGAACTGACAGAGGGCCTGACCCCCCCATCCACCTCGACCACACACACACACACAAAAAAAACGTACCCTCCAGCTACTAATTATAATGCTAACTTGCAAAATTTCCCTGCATTTTAAAACAATGGAAAAATGGTGGTGGGATCATACTTAGAAGAGTGGCTTCTTGTCTGTCTCCACTAACAAAAATAGGCAACACCAAGTCAGCTACTCCTCAGCATAGTTATGTCCGTCGCAGCCTTCTTGGGTTTCAGGAGGGACATACAAACGTTATCAAAATTATGGTGAAACGCTGAAAACCTGCAAATAATTTTCAACGTACTGGTTAATTTGAAAACTCTCCAGCATAATTCTTGGAACAAGCCAGGTACCTGTGCCCACGCATAGAGGAGTAAATAGAAACATGGTGGAATCCCAGCTGGTGAAGCAAAGGATTCTTAAAGGAATGAGATGACCATGCGGATCCTGTTTAATTCTCTGAAACAGACTCCGCACTTTTCACCTGCCAAACACATGCCCACTACTCTTCTCTGGGGATAATAAAAACAAACCAGCGATCTGACAGAGGGCCTGAACACCCATCCTGACCGACCCCACAAAACAAAAAAGTACCCTCCAGCTACTAATTATAATGCCAATTTGCAAAATTTCCCTGCATTTTTAAACAATGGAGAAATGATGGTGGGATGATACTTAGAAGAATGGCTTCTTGTCAGTCTCCACTGACAAAAATAGGCAACACCAAGTCAGCTACGCCTCAGCATAGTTATGTCCGTAGCAGTCATATTTGGTTTCAGTAGGCACATACACACGTTATCACAATTATGGTGAAACGCTGAAAACCTGCAAAGGATTTTCAACATACTGGTTAATTGAAAAGCTCTGAGGCATACTTCTTGGAACTAGCCAGTTTCCTGTGCCCACGCATAGACAAGTATATAGAACCATGGTGGATTCCCAGCTCATGAAGCAAAGGATTCTTAAAGGAACGGGATTACCGTGCGGATCCTGTTTAATTCTCTGAAACAGATCCGCAGTTTTCACCTGCCATACTAATACCCACTTCTCCTCTCTGCGGATAATAAAAACTAACCAGCGAACTGACAGAGGGTCTCACCCCCCATCCACATCGACCACACACACAAAAAAAAAAAACCGTACCTTCCAGCTACTAATTATGATGCGAACTTGCAAAATTTCCCTGCATTTTAAAACAATGGAAAAATGGTGGTGGGATGATACTTAGAAGAATGGCTTCTTGTCAGTCTCCACTAACAAAAATAGGCAACACCAATTCAGCTACGCCTCAGCATAGTTATGTCCGTCGCAGCCTTCTTGGGTTTCAGGAGGCACAAACAAAGGTTCTCACAATTATGGTGAAACGCTGAACACCTGCAAATAATTTTAAACGTACTAGTTAATTGAAAAGCTCTGCGGCATACTTCTTGGACCAAGGCAGTTACCTGTTCCCAAGCAAAGAGGAGTATAGAGAACCATAGTGGATTTCCAGCTGATGAAGTAAAGGATTATTAAAGGAACGGGATGACCATGGGGATCATCGTTAATTCTCTGAAACAGAATCCGCCCTTTTCACCTGCCAAACACATGCCCACTTCTCCTCTCTGGGGATAATAAAAACTAACCAGCGAACTGACAGAGGGCCTGAGCCCGCCATCCACATCGACCACACACAAAAAAAAAAAAACCGTACCCACTAGCTACTAATTATAATGCTAACTTGCAAAATTTCCCTGCATTTTAAAACAATGGAAAAATGGTGGTGGGATGATACTTAGAAGAATGGGTTCTTGTCAGTCTCCACTAACAAAAATAGGCAACACCAAGTCAGCTACTCCTCAGCATAGTTATGTCCGTCGCAGCCTTCTTGGGTTTCAGGAGGCACAAACAAACGTTATCACAATTATGGTGAAACTCTGAACACCTGCAAATAATTTTCAACGTAGTGGTTAATTGAAAAGCTCTGCGGCATACTTCTTGGAACAAGGCAGTTACCTGTTCCCATGCAAAGAGGAGTATATAGAACCATGGTGGATTTCCAGCTGATGAAGTAAAGGATTATTAAAGGAACGGGATGACCATGGGGATCATCGTTAATTCTCTGAAACAGAATCCGCCCTTTTCACCTGCCAAACACATGCCCACTTCTCCTCTCTAGGGATAATAAAAACTAACCAGCGAACTGACAGAGGGCCTGACCCCCCCATCCACATCGACCACACACACAAAAAAAAAACCGTACCCTCCAGCTACTAATTATAATGCTAACTTGCAAAATTTCCCTGCATTTTAAAACAATGGAAAAATGGTGGTGGGATGATACTTAGAAGAATGGCTTCTTGTCTGTCTCCACTAACAAAAATAGGCAACACCAAGTCAGCTACTCCTCAGCATAGTTATGTCCGTCGCAGCCGTCTTGGGTTTCAAGAGGGACATACAAACGTTATCAAAATTATGGTGAAACGCTGAACACCTGCAAATAATTTTCAACGTACTGGTTAATTTGAAAACTCTCCAGCATAATTCTTGGAACAAGCCAGGTACCTGTGCCCACGCATAGAGGAGTATATGGAAACATGGTGGAATCCCAGCTGATGAAGCAAAGGATTCTTAAAGGAATGAGATAACCATGCGGATCCTGTTTCATTCTCTGAAACAGAATCCGCACTTTTCACCTGCCAAACACATGCCCACTACTCTTCTCTGGGGATAATAAAAACAAACCAGCGATCTGACAGAGGGCCTGAACACCCATCCTGACTGACCCCACAAAACAAAAAAGTACCCTCCAGCTACTAATTATAATGCCAATTTGCAAAATTTCCCTGCATTTTTAAACAATGGAGAAATGATGGTGGGATGATACTTAGAAGAATGGCTTCTTGTCAGTCTCCACTGACAAAAATAGGCAACACCAAGTCAGCTACGCCTCAGCATAGTTATGTCCGTAGCACCCATATTTGCTTTCAGTAGGCACATACACACGTTATCACAATTATGGTGAAACGCTGAAAACCTGAAAAGGATTTTCAACATACTGGTTAATTGAAAAGCTCTGAGGCATACTTCTTGGAACAAGCCAGTTACCTGTTCCCACGCAAAGAGGAGTATACAGAACCATGGTGGATTTCCAGCTGATGAAGTAAAGGATTATTAAAGGAACGGGATGACCATGGGGATCATCCTTAATTCTCTGAAACAGAATCCCCCCTTTTCACCTGCCAAACCCATGCCCACTTCCCCTCTCTGGGGATAATAAAAATTAACCAGAGAACTGACAGAGGGCCTGAACACCCCCCATCCACATCGACTACACAAAAAAAAAAAAAACCGTACCCTCCAGCTACTAATTATAATGCTAACTTGCAAAATTTCCCTGCATTTTAAAACAATGGAAAAATGGTGGTGTGATGATACTTAGAAGAATGGCTTCTTGTCTGTCTCCACTAACAAAAATAGGCAACACCAAGTCAGCTACTCCTCAGCATACTTATGTCCGTCGCAGCCTTCTTGGGTTTCAGGAGGCACAAACAAAGGTTATCAAAATTATGGTGAAACGCTGAACACCTGCAAATAATTTTCAACGTAGTGGTTAATTGAAAAGCTCTGCGGCATACTTCTTGGAACAAGCCAGTTACCTGTTCCCACCCAAAGAGGAGTATATAGAACCATGGTGGATTTCCAGCTGATGAAGTAAAGGATTATTAAAGGAACGGGATGACCATGGGGATCATCCTTAATTCCAGAAACAGAATCCGCCCTTTTCACCTGCCAAACACATGCCCACTTCCCCTCTCTGGGGATAATAAAAACTAACCAGCGAACTGACAGAGGGCCTGAACCCCCCCCATCCACATCGACTACACAAAAAAAAAAAAACCGTACCCTCCAGCTACTAATTATAATGCTAACTTGCAAAATTTCCCTGCATTTTAAAACAATGGAAAAATGGTGGTGGGATGATACTTAGAAGAATGGCTTCTTGTCTGTCTCCACTAACAAAAATAGGCAACACCAAGTCAGCTACTCCTCAGCATACTTATGTCCGTCGCAGCCTTCTTGGGTTTCAGGAGGCACAAACAAAGGTTATCACAATTATGGTGAAACGCTGAACACCTGCAAATAATTTTCAACGTACTGGGTAATTGAAAAGCTCTGCGGCATACTTCTTGGAACAAGCCAGTTACCTGTTCCCACGCAAAGTGGAGTACATAGAACCATGGTGGATTTCCAGCTGATGAAGTAAAGGATTATTAAAGGAATGGGATGACCATGGGGATCATCGTTAATTCTCTGAAACAGAATCCGCCCTTTTCACCTGCCAAACACATGCCCACTTCCCCTCTCTGGGGATAATAAAAACTAACCAGCGAACTGACAGAGGGCCTGACCCCCGCCCATCCACATGGACTACACAAAAAAAAAAAACCGTACCATCCAGCTACTAATTATAATGCTAACTTGCAAAATTTCCCTGCATTTTAAAACAATGGAAAAATGGTGGTGGGATCATACTTAGAAGAATGGCTTCTTGTCTGTCTCCACTAACAAAAATAGGCAACACCAAGTCAGCTACTCCTCAGCATAGCTATGTCCGTCGCAGCCTTCTTGGGTTTCAGGAGGGACATACAAACGTTATCAAAATTATGGTGAAACGCTGAACACCTGCAAATAATTTTGAACGTACTGGTTAATTTGAAAATTCTCCAGCATACTTCTTGGAAGAAGCCAGGTACCTGTGCCCACGCATAGAGGAGTATATAGAAACATGGTGGAATCCCAGCTGATGAAGCAAAGATTCTTAAAGGAATGAGATGACCATACAGATCCTGTTTAATTCTCTGAAACAGAATCTGCACTTTTCACCTGCCAAACACATGCCCACTACTCTTCTCTGGGGATAATAAAAACAAACCAGCGATCTGACAGAGGGCCTGAACACCCATCCTGACTGACCCCACAAAACAAAAAAGTACCCTCCAGCTACTAATTATAATGCCAATTTACAAAATTTCCCTGCATTTTGAAACAATGGAGAAATGATGGTGGGATGATACTTAGAAGAATGGCTTCTTGTCAGTCTCCACTGACAAAAATAGGCAACACCAAGTCAGCTACGCCTCAGCATAGTTATGTCCGTAGCAGCCATATTTGGTTTCAGTAGGCACATACACACGTTATCACAATTATGGTGAAACGCTGAAAACCTGCAAAGGATTTTCAACATACTGGTTAATTGAAAAGCTCTGAGGCATACTTCTTGGAACAAGCCAGTTACCTGTTCCCACGCAAAGAGGAGTATATAGAACCATGGTGGATTTCCAGCTGATGAAGTAAAGGATTATTAAAGGAACAGGATGACCATGGGGATCATCGTTAATTCTCTGAAACAGAATCCGCCCTTTTCACCTGCCAAACACATGCCCACTTCTCCTCTCTGGGGATAATAAAAACCAACCAGCGAACTGACAGAGGGCCTGACCCCCCCATCCACATCGACCACACACAAAAAAAAAACCGTACCCTCCAGCTACTATTTATAATGCTAACTTGCAAAATTTCCCTGCCTTTTAAAAGAATGGAAAAATGGTGGTGGGATGATACTTAGAAGAATGGCTTCTTGTCAGTCTCCACTAACAAAAATAGGCAACACCAAGTCAGCTACTCCTCAGCATAGTTATGTCCGTCGCAGCCTTCTTGGGTTTCAGGAGGCACAAACACACGTTATCACAATTATCGTGAAACGCTGAACACCTGCAAATAATTTTCAACGTAGTGGTTATTTGAAAATCTCTGTGGCATACTTCTTGGAACAAGCCACTTACCTGTTCCCACGCAAAGAGGAGTATAGAGAACCATGGTGGATTTCCAGCTGATGAAGTAAAGGATTATTAAAGGAACGGGATGACCATGGGGATCATCGTTAATTCTCTGAAACAGAATCCGCCCTTTTCACCTGCGAAACACATGCCCACTTCTCCTCTCTGGGGATAACATAAACTAACCAGCGAACTGACACAGGGCCTGACCCCTCCCCATCCACATCGACCACACACACAAAAAAAAAACCGTACCCTCCAGCTACTAATTATAATGCTAACTTGCAAAATTTCCCTGCATTTTAAAACAATGGAAAAATGGTGGTGGGATGATACTTAAAGAATGGGTTCTTGTCAGTCTCCACTAACAAAAATAGGCAACACCAAGTCAGCTACTCCTCAGCATAGTTATGTCCGTCGCCGCCTTCTGGGTTTCAGGAGGCACAAACAAACGTTATCAAAATTATGGTGAAACGCTGAAAACCTGCAAATAATTTTCAACGTACTGGTTAATTTGAAAACTCTCCAGCATAATTCTTGGAACAAGCCAGGTACCTGTGCCCACGCATAGAGGAGTATATAGAAACATGGTGGAATCCCAGCTGATGAAGCAAAGGATTGTTAAAGGAATGAGATGACCATGGGGATCCTGTTTAATTCTCTGAAACAGAATCCGCACTTTTCACCTGCCAAGCACATGCCCACTACTCTTCTCTGGGGATAATAAAAACAAACCAGCGATCTGACAGAGGGCCTGAACACCCATCCTGACCGACCCCACAAAACAAAAAAGTACCCTCCAGCTACTAATTATAATGCCAATTTGCAAAATTTCCCTGCATTTTGAAACAATGGAGAAATGATGGTGGGATGATACTTAGAAGAATGGCTTCTTGTCAGTCTCCACTGACAAAAATAGGCAACACAAAGTCAGCTACGCCTCAGCATAGTTATGTCCGTAGCAGCCATATTTGGTTTCAGTAGGCACATACACACGTTACCACAATTATGGTGAAACGCTGAAAACCTGCAAAGGATTTTCTACATACTGGTTAATTGAAAAGCTCTGAGGCATACTTCTTGGAACTAGCCAGTTTCCTGTGCCCACGCATAGACAAGTATATAGAACCATGGTGGATTCCCAGCTCATGAAGCAAAGGATTCTTAAAGGAACGGGATTACCGTGCGGATCCTGTTTAATTCTCTGAAACAGATCCGCAGTTTTCACCTGCCATACTAATACCCACTTCTCCTCCCTGCGGATAATAAAAACCAACCGGGGAACTGACAGAGTGCCTGACCAACACATCCACACCGACCCCACAGGAAAAAAAAAAAAAAACACCGTAGCCTCCAGCTACTAATTATAATGCTAACTTGCAAAATTTCCCTGCATTTTAAAACAATGGAAAAATGGTGGTGGGATGATACTTAGAAGAAGGGCTTCTTGTCAGTCTCCACGAACATAAATAGGCAACACCAAGTCAGCTACTCCTCAGCATAGTTATGTCCGTCGCACCCTTCTTGGGTTTCAGGAGGCACAAACAAAGGTTCTCACAATTATGGTGAAACGCTGAACACCTGCAAATAATTTTCAATGTAGTGGTTAATTGAAAAGCTCTGCGGCATACTTCTTGGAACAAGGCAGTTACCTGTTCCCACGCAAAGAGGAGTATAGAGAACCATGGTGGATTTCCAGCTGATGAAGTAAAGGATTATTAAAGGAACGGGATGACCATGGTGATAATCGTTAATTCTCTGAAACAGAATCCGCCATTTTCACCTGCAAAACACATGCCCACTTCTCCTCTCTGGGGATAATAAAAACTAACCAGCGAACTGACAGAGGGCCTGAACCCCACCATCCACATCGACCACACACAAAAAAAAACCGTACCCTCCAGCTACTAATTATAATGCTAACTTGCAAAATTTCCCTGCATTTTAAAACAATGGAAAAATGGTGGTGGGATGATACTTAGAAGAATGGCTTCTTGTCAGTCTCCACTAACAAAAATAGGCAATACCAAGTCAGCTACTCCTCAGCATAGTTATGTCCGTCGCAGCCTTCTAGGGTTTCAGGAGGCACAAACAAAGGTTCTCACCATTATGGTAAAACGCTGAACACCTGCAAATAATTTTCAACGTAGTGGTTAATTGAAAAGCACTGCGGCATACTTCTTCGAACAAGGCAGTTACCTGTTCCCACGCAAAGAGAAGCATATAGAACCATGGTGGATTTCCAGCTGATGAAGTAAAGGATTATTAAAGGAACGGGATGACCATGGGGATCATCGTTAATTCTCTGAAACACAATCCGCCCTTTTCACCTGCCAAACACATGCCCACTTCTCCTCTCTGAGGATAGTAAAAACTAACCAGCGAACTGACAGAGGGCATGACCCCCCCATCCACATCGACCACACACACACACAAAAAAAAACCGTACCCTCCAGCTACTAATTATAATGCTAACTTGCAAAATTTCCCTGCATTTTAAAACAATGGAAAAATGGTGGTGGGATGATACTTAGAAGAATGGCTTCTTGTCAGTCTCCACTAACAAAAATAGGCAACACCAAGTCAGCTACTCCTCAGCATAGCTATGTCCATCGCAGCCATCTTGGGTTTCAGAAGGCACAAACAAACGTTATCACAATTACGGTGAAACGCTGAACACCTGCAAATAATTTTCAACGTAGTGGTTAATTGAAAAGCTCTGCGGCATACTTCTTGGAACAAGGCAGTTACCTGTACCCACGCAAGGAGGAGTATATAGAACCATGGCGGATTTCCAGCTGATGAAGTAAAGGATTATTAAAGGAACGGGATTACCATGGGGATCATCGTTAATTTTCTGAAACTGAATCCAACCTTTTCACCTGCCAAACACATGCCCACTTCTCCTCTCTGGGGATAATAAAAGCTAACCAGCGAACTGACAGAGGGCCTGACCCCCCCATCCACCTCGACCACACACACACACAAAAAAAAACGTACCCTCCAGCTACTAATTATAATGCTAACTTGCAAAATTTCCCTGCATTTTAAAACAATGGAAAAATGGTGGTGGGATCATACTTAGAAGAGTGGCTTCTTGTCTGTCTCCACTAACAAAAATAGGCAACACCAAGTCAGCTACTCCTCAGCATAGTTATGTCCGTCGCAGCCTTCTTGGGTTTCAGGAGGGACATACAAACGTTATCAAAATTATGGTGAAACGCTGAACACCTGCAAATAATTTTCAACGTACTGGTTAATTTGAAAACTCTCCAGCATAATTCTTGGAACAAGCCAGGTACCTGTGCCCACGCATAGAGGAGTATATAGAAACATGGTGGAATCCCAGCTGATGAAGCAAAGGATTCTTAAAGGAATGAGATGACCATGTGGATCCTGTTTAATTCTCTGAAACAGACTCCGCACTTTTCAACTGCCAAACACATGCCCACTACTCTTCTCTGGGGATAATAAAAACAAACCAGCGATCTGACAGAGGGCCTGAACACCCATCCTGACCGACCCCACAAAACAAAAAAGTACCCTCCAGCTACTAATTATAATGCCAATTTGCAAAATTTCCCTGCATTTTTAAACAATGGAGAAATGATGGTGGGATGATACTTAGAAGAATGGCTTCTTGTCAGTCTCCACTGACAAAAATAGGCAACACCAAGTCAGCTACGCCTCAGCATAGTTATGTCCGTAGCAGTCATATTTGGTTTCAGTAGGCACATACACACGTTATCACAATTATGGTGAAACGCTGAAAACCTGCAAAGGATTTTCAACATACTGGTTAATTGAAAAGCTCTGAGGCATACTTCTTGGAACTAGCCAGTTTCCTGTGCCCACGCATAGACAAGTATATAGAACCATGGTGGATTCCCAGCTCATGAAGCAAAGGATTCTTAAAGGAACGGGATTACCATGCGGATCCTGTTTAATTCTCTGAAACAGATCCGCAGTTTTCACCTGCCATACTAATACCCACTTCTCCTCTCTGCGGATAATAAAAACTAACCAGCGAACTGACAGAGGGTCTCACCCCCCATCCACATCGACCACACACACACAAAAAAAACCGTACCCTCCAGCTACTAATTATGATGCTAACTTGCAAAATTTCCCTGCATTTTAAAACAATGGAAAAATGGTGGTGGGATGATACTTAGAAGAATGGCTTCTTGTCAGTCTCCACTAACAAAAATAGGCAACACCAATTCAGCTACGCCTCAGCATAGTTATGTCCGTCGCAGCCTTCTTGGGTTTCAGGAGGCACAAACAAAGGTTCTCACAATTATGGTGAAATGCTGAACACCTGCAAATAATTTTAAACGTACTGGTTAATTGAAAAGCTCTGCGGCATACTTCTTGGACCAAGGCAGTTACTTGTTCCCAAGCAAAGAGGAGTATAGAGAACCATAGTGGATTTCCAGCTGATGAAGTAAAGGATTATTAAAGGAACGGGATGACCATGGGGATCATCGTTAATTCTCTGAAACAGAATCCGCCCTTTTCACCTGCCAAACACATGCCCACTTCTCCTCTCTGGGGATAATAAAAACTTACCAGCGAACTGACAGAGGGCCTGACCCCCACCATCCACATCGACCACACACAAAAAAAAAACCGTACCCTCCAGCTACTAATTATAATGCTAACTTGCAAAATTTCCCTGCATTTTAAAACAATGGAAAAATGGTGGTGGGATGATACTTAGAAGAATGGCTTCTTGTCAGTCAACACTAACAAAAATAGGCAACACCAAGTAAGCTACTCCTCAGCATAGTTATGTCCGTCGCAGCCATCTAGGGTTTCAGGAGGCACAAACAAAGGTTCTCACAATTATGGTAAAACGCTGAACACCTGCAAATAATTATCAACGTAGTGGTTAATTGAAAAGCTCTGCGGCATACTTCTTGGAACAAGCCAGTTACCTGTTCCCACGCAAAGAGGAGTATAGAGAACGATGGTGGATTTCCAGCTGATGAAGTAAAGGATTATTAAAGGAACGGGATGACCATGGGGATCATCGTTAATTCTCTGAAACAGAATCCGCCCTTTTCACCTGCCAAACACATGCCCACTTCTCCTCTCTGGGGATAATAAAAACTAACCAGCGAACTGACAGAGGGCCTGAACTCCCATCCACATCGACCACACACACAAAAAAAAACCGTACCCTCCAGCTACTAATTATAATGCTAACTTGCAAAATTTCCCTGCATTTTAAAACAATGTAAAAATGGTGGTGGGATGGTACTTAGAAGAATGGCTTCTTGTCAGTCTCCACTAACAAAAATAGGCAACACCAAGTCAGCTATCCTCAGCATAGCTATGTCCATCGCAGCCTTCTTGGGTTTCAGGAGGCACAAACAAACGTTATCACAATTATGGTGAAACCCTGAACACCTGCAAATAATTTTCAACGTAGTGGTTAATTGAAAAGCTCTGCGGCATACTTCTTGGAACAAGGCAGTTACCTGTTCCCACGCAAAGAGGAGTATAGAGAACCATGGTGGATTTCCAGCTGATGAAGTAAAGGATTATTAAAGGAACGGGATGACCATGGGGATCATCGTTAATTCTCTGAAACACAATCCGCCCTTTTCACCTGCCAAACACATGCCCACTTCTCCTCTCTGGGGATAATAAAAACTAACCAGCGAACTGACAGAGGGCCTGACCCCCCCATCCACATCGACCACACACACAAAAAAAAAACCGTACCCTCCAGCTACTAATTATAATGCTAACTTGCAAAATTTCCCTGCATTTTAAAACAATGGAAAAATGGTGGTGGGATGATACTTAGAAGAATGGCTTCTTGTCAGTCTCCACTAACAAAAATAGGCAACACCAAGTCAGCTACTCCTCAGCATAGCTATGTCCGTCGCAGCCTTCTTGGGTTTCAGGAGACACAAACAAAGGTTCTCACAATTATGGTGAAACACTGAACACCTGCAAATAATTTTCAACATAGTGGTTAATTGAAAAGCTCTGCGGCATACTTCTTGGAACAAGGCAGTTACCTGTTCCCACGCAAAGAGGAATATAGAGAACCATGGTGGATTTCCAGCTGATGAAGTAAAGGATTATTAAAGGAACGGGATGACCATGGGGATCATCGTTAATTCTCTGAAACAGAATCCGCCCTTTTCACCTGCCAAACACATGCCCACTTCTCCTCTCTGGGGATAATAAAAACTAACCAGCGAACTGACAGAGGGCCTGACCCCCCCCCCATCCACATCGACCACACACAAAAAAAAAACCGTACCCTCCAGCTACTAATTATAATGCTAACTTGCAAAATTTCCCTGCATTTTTAAACAATGGAAAAATGGTGGTGGGATGATACTTAGAAGAATGGCTTGTTGTCAGTCTCCACTAACAAAAATAGGCAACACCAAGTCAGCTACTCCTCAGCATAGTTATGTCCGTCGCAGCCTTCTTGGGTTTCAGGAGGCACAAACAAAGGTTCTCACAATTATGGTGAAACGCTGAACACCTGCAAATAATTTTCAACGTAGTGGTTAATTGGAAAGCTCTGGGGCATACTTCTTGGAACAAGCCAGTTACCTGTTCCCACGCAAAGAGGAGTATATAGAACCATGGTGGATTTCCAGCTGATGAAGTAAAGGATTATTAAAGGAACGGGATGACCATGGGGATCATCGTTAATTCTCTGAAACACAATCCGCCCTTTTCACCTGCCAAACACATGCCCACTTCTCCTCTCTGGGGATAATAAAAACTAACCAGCGAACTGACAGAGGGCCTGACCCCCCCCCCCCATCCACATCGACCACACACAAAAAAAAAACCGTACCCTCCAGCTACTAATTATAATGCTAACTTGCAAAATTTTCCTGCATTTTTAAATAATGGAAAAATGATGGTGAGATGATACTTACAAGAATGGATTCTTGTCAGTCTCCACTAACAAAAATAGGCAACACCAAGTCAGCTACTCCTCAGCATAGTTATGTCCGTCGCAGCCTTCTAGGGTTTCAGGAGGCACAAACAAAGGTTCTCACAATTATGGTGAAACGCTGAACACCTGCAAATAATTTTCAACGTAGTGGTTAATTGGAAAGCTCTGGGGCATACTTCTTGGAACAAGCCAGTTACCTGTTCCCACGCAAAGAGGAGTATATAGAACCATGGTGGATTTCCAGCTGATGAAGTAAAGGATTATTAAAGGAACGGGATGACCATGGGGATCATCGTTAATTCTCTGAAACACAATCCGCCCTTTTCACCTGCCAAACACATGCCCACTTCTCCTCTCTGGGGATAATAAAAACCAACCGGGGAACTGAAAGAGGGCCTGACTCCCCCCATCCACATCGACCACACACACAAAAAAAAAAACGTACCCTCCAGCTACTAATTATAATGCTAACTTGCAAAATTTCCCTGCATTTTAAAACAATGGAAAAATGGTGGTGGGATCGTACTTAGAAGAATGGCTTCTTCTCTGTCTCCACTAACAAAAATAGGCAACACCAAGTCAGCTACTCCTCAGCATAGTTATGTCCGTCGCAGCCGTCTTGGGTTTCAGGAGGGACATACACACGTTATCAAAATTATGGTGAAACGCTGAACACCTGCAAATAATTTTCAACGTACTGGTTAATATGAAAACTCTCCAGCATACTTCTTGGAACAAGCCAGGTACCTGTGCCCACGCATAGAGGAGTATATAGAAACATGGTGGAATCCCAGCTGATGAAGCAAAGGATTCTTAAAGGAATGAGATGACCATGCGGGTCCTGTTTAATTCTCTGAAACAGAATCCGCACTTTTCACCTGCCAAACACATGCCCACTACTCTTCTCTGGGGATAATAAAAACAAACCAGCGATCTGACAGAGGGCCTGAACACCCATCCTGACCGACCCCACAACACAAAAAAGTACCCTCCAGCTACTAATTATAATGCCAATTTGCAAAATTTCCCTGCATTTTTAAACAATGGAGAAATGATGGTGGGATGATACTTAGAAGAATGGCTTCTTGTCAGTCTCCACTGACAAAAATAGCCAACACCAAGTCAGCTACTCCTCAGCAAAGTTATGTCCGTCGCAGCCTTCTTAGGTTTCAGGAGGCACAAACAAACGTTATCAAAATTATGGTGAAACGCTGAACACCTGCAAATAATTTTCAACGTACTGGTTAATTTGAAAACTCTCCAGCACAATTCTTGGAACAAGCCAGGTACCTGTGCCCACGCATAGAGGAGTATATAGAAACATGGTGGAATCCCAGCTGATGAAGCAAAGGATTCTTAAAGGTATGAGATGACCATGCGGATCCTGTTTAATTCTCTGAAACGGAATCCGCACTTTTCACCTGCCAAACACATGCCCACTACTCTTCTCTGGGGATAATAAAAACAAACCAGCTATCTGAGAGAGGGCATGAACACCCATCCTGACCGACCCCACACAACAAAAAAGTACCCTCCAGCTACTAATTATAATGCCAATTTGCAAAATTTCCCTGCATTTTTAAACAATGGAGAAATGATGGTGGGATGATATTTAGAAGAATGGCTTCTTGTCAGTCTCCACTGACAAAAATAGGCAACACAAAGTCAGCTACGCCTCAGCATAGTTATGTCCGTAGCAGCCATATTTGGTTTCAGTAGGCACATACACACGTTATCACAATTATGGTGAAACGCTGAAAACCTGCAAAGGATTTTCAACATACTGGTTAATTGAAAAGCTCTGAGGCATACTTCTTGGAACTAGCCAGTTTCCTGTGCCCACGCATAGACAAGTATATAGAACCATGGTGGATTCCCAGCTCATGAAGCAAAGGATTCTTAAAGGAACAGGATTACCATGCGGATCTTGTTTAATTCTCTGAAACAGATCCGCAGTTTTCACCTGCCATACTAATACCCACTTCTCCTCTCTGGGGATAATAAAAACAAACCAGCGAACTGACAGAGGGCCTGACCCACACATCCACACCGACTCCACAGGAAAAAAAAAAAAATACATCGTAGCCTCCAGCTACTAATTATAATGCTAACTTGCAAAACTTTCCTGCATTTTTAAACAATGGAGAAATGATTGTGGGATGATATTTAGAAGAATGGCTTCTTGTCAGTCTCCACTAACAAAAATAGGCAAAACCAAGTCAGCTACGCCTCAGCATAGTTATGTCCGTCGCAGCCTTCTTGGCTTTCAGGAGGCACAAACACACGTTATCACAATGATGGTGAAACGCTGAACACCTGCAAGTAATTTTCAACGTAGTGGTTAATTGAAAAGCTCTGCGGCATACTTCTTGGAACTAGCCAGTTACCTGTTCCCACGCAAAGAGGAGTATATAGAACCATGGTGGATTTCCAGCTGATGAAGTAAAGGATTATTAAAGGAACGGGATGACCATGGGGATCATCGTTAATTCTCTGAAACAGAATCCGCCCTTTTCACCTGCCAAACACATGCCCACTTCTCCTCTCTGGCGATAATAAAAACTAACCAGCGAACTGACAGAGGGCCTGACCCCCCCATCCACATTGACGACACTCAAAAAAAAAAAAACCGTACCCTCCAGCTACTAATTATAATGCTAACTTGCAAAATTTCCCTGCATTTTAAAACAACGGAAAAATGGTGGTGGGATGATACTTAGAAGAATGGCTTCTTGTCAGTCTCCACTAACAAAAATAGGCAACACCAAGTCAGCTACTCCTCAGCATAGTTATGTCCGTCGCAGCCTTCTTGTGTTTCAGGAGGCAAAAACAAACGTTATCACAATTATGGTGAAACGCTGAACACCTGCAACTAATTTTCAACGTAGTGGTTAATTGAAAAGCTCTGCGGCATACTTGTTGGAACAAGCCAGTTACCTCTTCCCACGCAAAGAGGAGTATATAGAACCATGGTGGATTTCCAGCTGATGAAGTAAAGTATTATTAAAGGAACGGGATGACCATGGGGATCATCGTTAATTCTCTGAAACAGAATCCGCCCTTAACCTGCCAAACACATGCCCACTTCTCCTCTCTGGGGATAATAAAAACTACCCAGCGAACTGACAGAGGGCCTGACCCCCCCCCATCCACATCGACCACACAGAAAAAAAAAACCGTACCCTCCAGCTACTAATTATAATGCTAACTTGCAAAATTTCCCTGCATTTTAAAACAATGGAAAAATGGTGGTGGGATCATACTTAGTAGAATGGCTTCTTGTCTGTCTCCACTAACAAAAATAGGCAACACCGAGTCAGCTACTCCTCAGCATAGTTATGTCCGTCGCAGCCTTCTTGGGTTTCAGGAGGGACATACACACGTTATCAAAATTATGGTGAAACGCTGAACACCTGCAAATAATTTTCAACGTACTGGTTAATATGAAAACTCTCCAGCATACTTCTTGGAACAAGCCAGGTACCTGTGCCCACGCATAGAGGACTATATAGAAACATGGTGGAATCCCAGCTGCTGAAGCAAAGGATTCTTAAAGGAATGAGATGACCATGCGGGTCCTGTTTAATTCTCTGAAACAGAATCCGCACTTTTCACCTGCCAAACACATGCCCACTACTCTTCTCTGTGGATAATAAAAACAAACCAGCGATCTGACAGTGGGCCTGAACACCCATCCTGACCGTCCCCACAAAACAAAAAAGTACCCTCCAGCTACTAATTATAATGCCAATTTGCAAAATTTCCCTGCATTTTTAAACAATGGAGAAATGATGGTGGGATGATACTTAGAAGAATGGCTTCTTGTCAGTCTCCACTGACAAAAATAGCCAACACCAAGTCAGCTACTCCTCAGCAAAGTTATGTCCGTCGCAGCCTTCTTAGGTTTCAGGAGGCACAAACAAACGTTATCAAAATTATGGTGAAACGCTGAACACCTGCAAATAATTTTCAACGTACTGGTTAATTTGAAAACTCTCCAGCACAATTCTTGGAACAAGCCAGGTACCTGTGCCCACGCATAGAGGAGTATATAGAAACATGGTGGAATCCCAGCTGATGAAACAAAGGATTCTTAAAGGTATGAGATGACCATGCGGATCCTGTTTAATTCTCTGAAACGGAATCCGCACTTTTCACCTGCCAAACACATGCCCACTACTCTTCTCTGGGGATAATAAAAACAAACCAGCTATCTGAGAGAGGGCATGAACACCCATCCTGACCGACCCCACACAACAAAAAAGTACCCTCCAGCTACTAATTATAATGCCAATTTGCAAAATTTCCCTGCATTTTTAAACAATGGAGAAATGATGGTGGGATGATATTTAGAAGAATGGCTTCTTGTCAGTCTCCACTGACAAAAATAGGCAACACAAAGTCAGCTACGCCTCAGCATAGTTATGTCCGTAGCAGCCATATTTGGTTTCAGTAGGCACATACACACGTTATCACAATTATGGTGAAACGCTGAAAACCTGCAAAGGATTTTCAAAATAGTGGTTAATTGAAAAGCTCTGAGGCATACTTCTTGGAACTAGCCAGTTTCCTGTGCCCACGCATAGACAAGTATATAGAACCATGGTGGATTCCCAGCTCATGAAGCAAAGGATTCTTAAAGGAACGGGATTACCATACGGATCCCGTTTAATTCTCTGAAACAGATCTGCAGTTTTCACCTGCCATAATAATACCCACTTCTCCTCTCTGGGGATAATAAAAACCAACCGGGGAACTGACAGAGGGGCTGACCAACACATCCACACCGACCCCACAGGAAAAAAAAAAAAAAAAAAAAAACACCGTAGCCTCCAGCTACTAATTATAATGCTAACTTGCAAAATTTCCCTGCATTTTAAAACAATGGAAAAATGGTGGTGGGATGATACTTAGAAGAATGGCTTCTTGTCAGTGTCCACTAACAAAAATAGGCAACACCAAGTCAGCTACTCCTCAGCATAGTTATGTCCGTCGCAGCCTTCTTGGGTTTCAGGAGGCACAAACACACGTTATCACAATTATGGTGAAACGCTGAAACCTGCAAATAATTTTCAACGTAGTGGTTAATTGAAAAGCTCTGCGGCATACTTCTTGGAACAAGCCAGTTACCTGTTCCCACGCAAAGAGGAGTATATAGAACCATGGTGGATTTCCAGCTGATGAAGTAAAGGATTATTAAAGGAACGGGATGACCATGGGGATCATCGTTAATTCTCTGAAACAGAATCCGCCCTTTTCACCTGCCAAACACAAGCTCACTTCTCCTCTCTGGGGATAATAAAAACTAACCAGCGAACTGACAGAGGGCCTGACCCCCACCATCCACATCAACCACACAAAAAAAAAAAAACCGTACCCTCCAGCTACTAATTATAATGCTAACTTGCAAAATTTCCCTGCATTTTAAAAAAATGGAAAAATGGTGGTGGGATGATACTTAGAAGAATGGCTTCTTGTGAGTCTCCACTAACAAAAATAGGCAACACCAAGTCAGCTACTCCTCAGCATAGTTATGTCCGTCGCAGCCTTCTTGGGTTTCAGGAGGCACAAACAAACGTTATCACAATTATGGTGAAACGCTGAAACCTGTAAATAATTTTCAACGTAGTGGTTAATTGAAAAGCTCTGCGGCATACTTCTTGGAACAAGCCAGTTACCTGATTCCACGCAAAGAGGTGTATATAGAACCATGGTGGAATCCCAGCTGATGAAGCAAAGGATTCTTAAAGGAATGAGATGACCATGCGGATCCTGTTTAATTCTCTGAAACAGAATCCGCACTTTTCACCTCCCAAACACATGCCCACTACTCTTCTCTGTTGATAATAAAAACAAACCAGCGATCTGACAGAGGGCCTGAACACCCATCCTGACCGACCCCACAAAACAAAAAAGTACCCTCCAGCTACTAATTATAATGCCAATTTGCAAAATTTCCCTGCATTTTTAAACAATGGAGAAATGATGGTGGGATGATACTTAGAAGAATGGCTTCTTGTCAGTCTCCACTGACAAAAATAGGCAACACCAAGTCAGCTACGCCTCAGTATAGTTATGTCCGTAGCAGCCATATTTGGTTTCAGTAGGCACATACACACGTTATCACAATTATGGTGAAACGCTGAAAACCTGCAAAGGATTGTCAACATACTGGTTAATTGAAAAGCTCTGAGGCATACTTCTTGGAACTAGCCAGTTTCCTGTGCCCACGCATAGACAAGTATATAGAACCATGGTGGATTCCCAGCTCATGAAGCAAAGGACTCTTAAAGGAACGGGATTACCATGCGGATCCTGTTTAATTCTCTGAAACAGAATCCGCCCTTTTCACCTGCCAAACACATGCCCACCTCTCCTCTCTGGGGATAATAAAAACTATCCAGCGAACTGACAGAGGGCCTGACCAACACATCCACCCCGACCCCACAGGAAAAAAAAAAAAAAAACACCGTAGCCTCCACCTACTAATTATAATGCTAACTTGCAAAATTTCCCTGCATTTTAAAACAATGGAAAAATGGTGGTGGGATGATACTTAGAAGAATGGCTTCTTCTCAGTCTCCACTAACAAAAATAGGCAACACCAAGTCAGCTACGCCTCAGCATAGTTATGTCCGTCGCAGCCTTCTTGGGTTTCAGGAGGCACAAACAAACGTTATCACAATTATGGTGAAACGCTGAAACCTGCAAATAATTTTCAACGTAGTGGTTAATTGAAAAGCTCTGCGGCATACTTCTTGGAACAAGCCAGTTACCTGTTCCCACGCAAAGAGGAGTATATAGAACCATGGTGGATTTCCAGCTGATGAAGTAAAGGATTATTAAAGGAACGGGATGACCATGGGGATCATCGTTAATTCTCTGAAACAGAATCCGCCCTTTTCACCTGCCAAACACATGCCCACTTCACCTCTCTGGGGATAATAAAAACTAACCAGTGAACTGACAGAGGGCCTGACCCCCACCATCCACATCGACCACACAAAAAAAAAAAACCGTACCCTCCAGCTACTAATTATAATGCTAACTTGCAAAATTTCCCTGCATTTTAAAACAATGGAAAAATGGTGGTGGGATGATACTTAGCAGAATGGCTTCTTGTCAGTCTCCACTAACAAAAATAGGCAACACCAAGTCAGCTACTCCTCAGCATAGTTATGTCCGTCGCAGCCTTCTTGGGTTTCAGGAGGCACAAACACACGTTATCACAATTATGGTGAAACGCTGAACACCTGCAAATAATTTTCAACGTACTGGTTAATTGAAAAGCTCTGCGGCATACTTGTTGGAACAAGCCAGTTACCTGTTCCCACGCAAAGAGGAGTATATAGAACCATGGTGGATTTCCATCTGATGAAGTAAAGGATTATTAAAGGAACGGGATGACCATGGGGATCATCGTTAATTCTCTGAAACAGAATCCGCCCTTTTCACCTGCCAAACACATGCCCACTTCTCCTCTCTGGGGATAATAAAAACTAACCAGTGAACTGACAGAGGGCCTGACCCCCACCATCCACATCGACCACACACAAAAAAAAATCCGAACCCTCCAGCTACTAATTATAATGCTAACTTGCAAAATTTCCCTGCATTTTAAAAAAATGGAAAAATGGTGGTAGGATGATACTTTGAAGAATGGCTTCTTGTCAGTCTCCACTAACAAAAATAGGCCACACCAAGTCAGCTACGCCTCAGCATAGTTATGTCCGTCGCAGCCTTCTTGGGTTTCAGGAGGCACAAACACACGTTATCACAATTATGGTGAAACGCTGAACACCTGCAAATAATTTTCAACGTAGTGGTTAATTGAAAAGCTCTGCGGCATACTTCTTGGAACAAGGCAGTTACCTGTTCCCACGCAAAGAGGAGTATACAGAACCATGGTGGATTTCCAGCTGATGAAGTAAAGGATTATTAAAGGAACGGGATGACCATGGGGATCATCGTTAATTCTCTGAAACAGAATCCGCCCTTTTCACCTGCCAAACACATGCCCACACCTCCTCTCTGGGGATAATAAAAACTAACCAGCGAACTGACAGAGGGCCTGACCCCCCCCATCCACATCGACCACACACACAAAAAAAAAACCGTACCCTCCAGCTACTAATTATAATGCTAACTTGCAAAATTTCCCTGCATTTTAAAACAATGGAAAAATGGTGGTGGTATCATACTTAGAAGAATGGCTTCTTGACTGTCTCCACTAACAAAAATAGGCAAAACCAAGTCAGCTACTCCTCAGCATAGTTATGTCCGTCGCAGCCTTCTTGGGTTTCAGGAGGCACAAACACACGTTATCACAATTATGGTGAAACGCTGAACACCTGCAAATAATTTTCAACGTAGTGGTTAATTGAAAATCTCTGCGGCATACTTCTTGGAACAAGCCAGTTACCTGTTCCACGCAAAGAGGAGTATATAGAACCATGGTGGAATCCCAGCTGATGAAGCAAAGGATTCTTAAAGGAATGAGATGACCATGCGGATCCTGTTTAATTCTCTGAAACAGAATCCACCCTTTTCACCTGTCAAACACATGCCCACTACTCTTCTCTGGGGATAATAAAAACAAACCAGCGATCTGACAGAGGGCCTGAACACCCATCCTGACCGACCCCACAAAACAAAAAAGTACCCTCCAGCTACTAATTATAATGCCAATTTGCAAAATTTCCCTGCATTTTTAAACAATGGAGAAATGATGGTGGGATGATACTTAGAAGAATGGCTTCTTGTCAGTCTCCACTGACAAAAATAGCCAACACCAAGTAAGCTACTCCTCAGCATAGTTATGTCCGTAGCAGCCATATTTGGTTTCAGTAGGCACATACACACGTTATCACAATTATGGTGAAACGCTGAAAACCTGCAAAGGATTTTCAACATACTGGTTAATTGAAAAGCTCTGCGGCATACTTCTTGGAACAAGCCAGTTACCTGTTCCCACGCAAAGAGGAGTATATAGAACCATGGTGGATTTCGAGCTGATGAAGTAAAGGATTATTAAAGGAACGGGACGACCATGGGGATCATCGTTAATTCTCAGAAACAGAATCCGCCCTTTTCACCTGCCAAACACATGCCCACTTCTCTTCTCTGGGGATAATAAAAACTAACCAGCGACCTGACAGAGGGCATGACCCCCCCATCCACTTCGATCACACACACAAAAAAAAAAC
The DNA here is from genome assembly GCF_041146395.1 of Eulemur rufifrons. Classification (NCBI taxonomy): domain Eukaryota; kingdom Metazoa; phylum Chordata; class Mammalia; order Primates; family Lemuridae; genus Eulemur; species Eulemur rufifrons. The sequence goes on along the minus strand of NW_027182909.1, from coordinate 342,918 downwards.
CGTACCATCCAGCTACTAATTATAATGCTAACTTGCAAAATTTCCCTGCATTTTAAAACAATGGAAAAATGGTGGTGGGATGATACTTAGAAGAATGGCTTCTTGTCAGTCTCCTCTAACAAAAATAGGCAACACCAAGTCAGCTACTCCTCAGCATAGTTATGTCCGTCGCAGCCTTCTTGGGTTTCAGGAGGCACAAACACACGTTATCACAATTATGGTGAAATGCTGAACACCTGCAAATAATTTTCAACGTAGTGGTTAATTGAAAAGCTCTGCGGAATACTTCTTGGAACAACCAGTTACCTGTTCCCACGCAAAGAGGAGTATATAGAACCATGGTGGATTTCCAGCTGATGAAGTAAAGGATTATTAGAGGAACGGGATGACCATGGGGATCATCGTTAATTCTCTGAAACAGAATCCGCCCTTTTCACCTGCCAAACACATGCCCACTTCTCCTCTCTGGGGATAATAAAAACTAACCAGCGAACTGACAGAGGGCCTGACCACCCCCCATCCACATCGACCACACACACAAAAAAAAACCGTACCCTCCAGCTACTAATTATAATGCTAACTTGCAAAATTTCCCTGCATTTTAAAACAATGGAAAAATGGTGGTGGGATCATACTTAGAAGAATGGCTTCTTGTCCGTCTCCACTAACAAAAATAGGCAACACCAAGTCAGCTACTCCTCAGCATAGTTATGTCCATCGCAGCCTTCTTGGGTTTCAGGAGTGACATACAAACGTTATCAAAATTATGGTGAAACGCTGAAAAACTGCAAATAATTTTTAACGTACTGGTTAATTTGAAAAATCTCCAGCATACTCCTTGGAACAAGCCAGGTATCTGTGTCCACGCGTAGAGAAGTATATAGAAACATGGTGGAATCCCAACTGATGAAGCAAAGGATTCTTAAAGTAATGAGATGACCATGCGGATCCTGTTTAATTCTCTGAAACAGAATCCGCACTTTTCACCTGCCAAACACATGCCCACTACTCTTCTCTGGGGATAATAAAAACAAACCAGCGATATGACAGAGGGCCTGAACACCCATCCTGACCGACCCCACAAAACAAAAAAGTACCCTCCAGCTACTAATTATAATGCCAAGTGCAAAATTTCCCTGCATTTTTAAACAATGGAGAAATGATGGTGGGATGATACTTAGAAGAATGGCTTCTTGTCAGTCTCCACTGACAAAAATAGGCAACACCAAGTCAGCTACGCCTCAGCATAGTTATGTCCGTAGCAGCCATATTTGGTTTCAGTAGGCACATACACACGTTATCACAATTATGGTGAAACGCTGAAAACCTGCAAAGGATTGTCAACATACTGGTTAATTGAAAAGCTCTGAGGCATACTTCTTGGAATTAGCCAGTTTCCTGTGCCCACGCATAGACAAGTATATAGAACCATGGTGGATTCCTAGTTCATGAAGCAAAGGATTCTTAAAGGAACGGGATTACCATGCGGATCCTGTTTAATTCTCTGAAACAGATCCGCAGTTTTCACCTGCCATACTAATACGCACTTCTCCTCTCTGGGGATAATAAAAACCAACCGGGGAACTGACAGTGGGCCTGACCAACACATCCACACCGACCTCACAGGAAAAAAAAAAAAAAAAAAAAAAAAAACACCGTAGCCTCCAGCTACTAATTATAATGGTAACTTGCAAAATTTTCCTGCATTTTTAAACAATGGAAAAACGATGGTGAGATGATACTTACAAGAATGGATTCTTGTCAGACTCCACTAACAAAAATAGGCAACACCAAGTCAGCTACTCCTCAGCATAGTTATGTCCGTCGCAGCCTTCTTGGGTTTCAGGAGGCACAAACAAAGGTTCTCACAATTATGGTGAAACGCTGAACACCTGCAAATAATTTTCAACGTAGTGGTTAATTGAAAAGCTCTGCGGCATACTTCTTGGAACAAGGCAGTTACCTGTTCCCACGCAAAGAGGAGTATAGAAAACCATGGTGGATTTCCAGCTGATGAAGTAAAGGATTATTAAAGGAACGGGATGACCACGGGGATCAACGTTAATTCTCTGAAACGGAATCCTCCCTTTTCACCTGCCAAACACATGCCCACTTCTCCTCTCTGGGTATAATAAAAACTAACCAGCGAACTGACAGAGGGCCTGACCCCCACCATCCACATCGACCACACAAAAAAAAAAACCGTACCCTCCAGCTACTAATTATAATGCTAACTTGCAAAATTTCCCTGCATTTAAAAACAATGGAAAAATGGTGGTGGGATGATACTTAGAAGAATGGCTTCTTGTCAGTCTCCACTAACAAAAATAGGCAACACCAAGTCAGCTACTCCTCAGCATAGTTATGTCCGTCGCAGCCTTCTTGGGTTTCAGGATGCACAAACAAAGGTTCTCACAATTATGGTGAAACGCTGAACACCTGCAAATAATTTTCAATGTAGTGGTTAATTGAAAAACTCTGCGGCATACTTCTTGGAACAAGCCAGTTACCTGTTCCCACGCAAAGAGGAGTATAGAGAACCATGGTGGATTTCCAGCTGATGAAGTAAAGGATTATTAAAGGAATGGGATGACCATGGGGATCATCGTTAATTCTCTGAAACAGAATCCGCCCTTTTCACCTGACAAACACATGCCCACTTCTCCTCTCTGGGGATAATAAAAACAAACCAGCGAACTGACAGAGGGCCTGAACCCCATCATCCACATCGACCACACACAAAAAAAAAAAACCGTACCCTCCAGCTACTAATTATAATGCTAACTTGCAAAATTTCCCTGCATTTTAAAACATTGGAAAAATGGTGGTGGGATGATACTTAGAAGAATGGCTTCTTGTCAGTCTCCACTAACAAAAATAGGCAACACCAAGTCAGCTACTCCTCAGCATAGTTAGGTCCGTCGCAGCCTTCTTAGGTTTCAGGAGTCACAAACAGAGGTTCTCACAATTATGGTGCAACGCTGAGCACCTGTAAATAATTTTCAAGGTAGTGGTTAATTGAAAAGCTCTCCGGCATACTTCTTGGAACAAGGCAGTTACCTGTTCCCACGCAAAGAGGAATATATAGAACCATGGTGGATTTCCAGCTGATGAAGTAAAGGATTATTAAAGGAACGGAATGACCATGGGGATCATCGTTAATTCTCTGAAACAGAATCCGCCCTTTTCACCTGCCAAACACATGCCCACTTCTCCTCTCTGGGGATAATAAAAACTAACCAGCGAACTGACAGAGGGCCTGACCCCCACCATCCGCATCGACCACACACACAAAAAAAACCGTACCCTCCAGCTACTAATTATAATGCTAACTTGAAAAATTTCCCTGCATTTTAAAACAATGGAAAAATGGTGGTGGGATGATACTTAGAAGAATGGCTTGTTGTCAGTCTCCACTAACAAGAATAGGCAACACCAAGTCAGCTACTCCTCAGCATAGTTATTTCCGTCGCAGCCTTCTTGGGTTTCAGGAGGCACAAACAAAGGTTCTCACAATTATGGTGAAACGCTGAACACCTGCAAATAATTTTCAACGTAGTGGTTAATTGAAAATCTCTGCGGCATACTTCTGGAACAAGGCAGTTACCTGTTCCCACGCAAAGAGGAGTATAGAGAACAATGGTGGATTTCCAGCTGATGAAGTAAAGGATTATTAAAGGAACGGGATGACCATGGGGATCATCGTTAATTCTCTGAAACAGAATCCGCCCTTTTCACCTGCCAAACACATGCCCACTTCTCCTCTCTGGGAATAATAAAAACTAACCAGCGAACTGACAGAGGGCCTGACCCCCACGATCCACATCGACCACACACAAAAAAAAAACCGTACCCTCCAGCTACGAATTATAATGCTAACTTGCAAAATTTCCCTGCATTTTAAAACAATGGAAAAATGGCGGTGGGATGATACTTAGAAGAATGGCTTCTTGTCAGTCTCCACTAACAAAAATAGGCAACACCAAGTCAGCTACTCCTCAGCATAGTTATGTCCGTCGCAGCCTTCTTGGGTTTCAGGAGGGACATACAAATGTTATCAAAATTATGGTGAAACGCTGAACACCTGCAAATAATTTTCAATGTACTGGTTAATTTGAAAACTCTCCAGCATAATTCTTGGAACAAGACAGGTAACTGTGCCCACGCATAGAGGAGTATATAGAAACATGGTGGAATCCCAGCTGATGAAGCAAAGGATTCTTAAAGGAATGAGATGACCATGCGGATCTTGTTTAATTCTCTGAAACAGAATCCGCACTTTTCACCTGCCAAACACATGCCCACTACTCTTCTCTGGGGATAATAAAAACAAACCAGCGATCTGACAGAGGGCCTGAACTCCCATCCTGACCGACCCCACAAAACAAAAAAGTACCGTCCAGCTACTAATTATAATGCCAATTTGCAAAATTTCCCTGCATTTTTAAACAATGGAGAAATGATGGTGGGATGATACTTAGAAGAATGGCTTCTTGTCAGTCTCTACTGACAAAAATAGGCAACACCAAGTCAGCTACTCCTCAGCATAGTTATGTCCGTAGCAGCCATATTTGGTTTCAGTAGGCACATACACACGTTATCACAATTATGGTGAAACGCTGAAAACCTGCAAAGGATTGTCAACATACTGGTTAATTGAAAAGCTCTGAGGCATACTTCTTGGAACTAGCCATTTTCCTGTGCCCACGCATAGACAAGTATATAGAACCATGGTGGATTCCCAGCTCATGAAGCAAAGGATTCTTAAAGGAACGGGATTACCATGCGGATCCTGTTTAATTCTCTGAAACAGATCCGCAGTTATCAGCTGGCATACTATTACCCAATTCTCCTCTCTGGAGATAATAAAAACCAACCGGGGAACTGACAGAGGGCCTGACCAACACATCCACACCTACCCCACAGGAAAAAAAAAAAAAAACACTGTAGCCTCCAGCTACTAATTATAATGCTAACTTGCAAAATTTCCCTGCATTTTAAAACAATGGAAAAATGGTGGTGGGATGATACTTAGAAGAATGGCTTCTTGTCAGTCTCCACTAACAAAAATAGGCAACACCAAGTCAGCTACTCCTCAGCATAGTTATGTCCGTCGCAGCCTTCTTGGGTTTCAGGAGCCACAAACAAAGGTTCTGACAATTATGGTGAAACGCTGAACACCTGCAAATAATTTTCAACGTAGTGGTTAATTGAAAAGCTCTGCGGCATACTTCTTGGAACAAGGCAGTTACCTGTTCCCACGCAAAAAGAGGAGTATATAGAACCATGGTGGATTTCCAGCTGATGAAGTAAAGGATTATTAAAGGAACGGGATGACCATGGGTATCATCGTTAATTCTCTGAAACAGAATCCGCCCTTCTCACCTGCCAAACACATGCCCACTTCTCCTCTCTGGGGATAATAAAAACTAACCAGCGAACTGACAGAGGGCCTGACCCCCCCCATCCACATCCACCACACACACAAAAAAAAACCGTACCCTCCAGCTACTAATTATAATGCTAACTTGCAAAATTTCCCTGCATTTTAAAACAATGGAAAAATGGTGGTGGGATGATACTTAGAAGAATGGCTTCTTGTCAGTCTCCACTAACAAAAATAGGCAACACCAAGTCAGCTACTCCTAAGCATAGTTATGACCGTCGCAGCCTTCTTCTGCATTTTAAAACAATGGAAAAATGGTGGTGGGATGATACTAGAAGAATGGCTTCTTGTCAGTCTCCACTAACAAAAATAGGCAACACCAAGTCAGCTACTCCTCAGCATAGTTATGTCCGTCGCAGCCTTCTTGGGTTTCAGGAGGCACAAACAAAGGTTCTCACAATTATGGTGAAACGCTGAACACCTGCAAATAATTTTCAACGTAGTGGTTAATTGAAAAGCTCTGCGGCATACTTCTTGGAACAAGGCAGTTACCTGTTCCCACGCAAAGAGAAGTATAGAGAACCATGGTGGATTTCCAGCTGATGAAGTAAAGGATTATTAAAGGAAAGGGATGACCATGGGGATCATCGTTAATTCTCTGAAACAGAATCCGCCCTTTTCACCTGCCAAACACATGCCCACTTCTCCTCTCTGGGGATAATAAAAACTAACCAGCGAACTGACAGAGGGCCTGAACCCCACCATCCACATCGACCACACACAAAAAAAAAAAACCGTACCCTCCAGCTACTAATTATAATGCTAACTTGCACAATTTCCCTGCATTTTAAAACAATGGAAAAATGGTGGTGGGATGAGACTTAGAAGAATGGCCTCTTGTCAGTCTCCACTAACAAAAATAGGCAACACCAAGTCAGCTACTCCTCAGCATAGCTATGTCCATCGCAGCCTTCTTGGGTTTCAGGAGGCACAAACAAAGGTTCTCACAATTATGGTGAAACGCTGAACACCTGCAAATAATTTTCAACGTAGTGGTTAATTGAAAAGCTCTGCGGCATACTTCTTGGAACAAGCCAGTTACCTGTTCCCACGCAAAGAGGAGTATATAGAACCATGGTGGATTTCCAGCTGAAGAAGTAAAGGATTATTAAAGGAACGGGATGACCATGGGGATCATCGTTAATTCTCTGAAACAGAATCCGCCCTTTTCACCTGCCAAACACATGCCCACTTCTCCTCTCTGGGGATAATAAAAACTAACCAGCGAACTGACAGAGGGCCTGACCCCCCCCATCCACATCGACCACACACACAAAAAAAAACCGTACCCTCCAGCTACTAATTATAATGCTAACTTGCAAAATTTCCCTGCATTTTAAAACAGTGGAATAATGGTGGTGGGACGATACTTAGAAGAATGGATTCTTGTCAGTCTCCACTAACAAAAATAGGCAACACCAAGTCAGCTACTCCTCAGCATAGCTATGTCCGTCGCTGCCTTCTTGGGTATCAGGAGGCACAAACAAAGGTTCTCACAATTATGGTGAAACGCTGAACACCTGCAAATAATTTTCAACGTAGTGGTTAATTGAAAAGCTCTGCGGCATACTTCTTGGAACAAGGCAGTTACCTGTTCCCACGCAAAGAGGAGTATATAGAACCATGGTGGATTTCCAGCTGATGAAGTAAAGGATTATTAAAGGAACGGGATGACCATGGGGATCATCATTAATTCTCTGAAACAGAATCCGCCCTTTTCACCTGCCAAACACATGCCCACTTCTCCTCTCTCGGGATAATAAAAACTAACCAGCGAACTGACAGAGGGCCGGACCAACACATCCACATCGACCACACACACAAAAAAAAAACCGTACCCTCCAGCTACTAATTATAATGCTAACTTGCAATATTTACCTGCATTTTAAAACAATGGAAAAATGGTGGTGGGATGAGACTTAGAAGAATGGCTTCTTGTCAGTCTCCACTAACAAAAATAGGCAACACCAAGTCAGCTACTCCTCAGCATAGCTATGTCCATCGCAGCCTTCTTGGGTTTCAGGAGGCACAAACAAAAGTTCTGACAATTATGGTAAAACGCTGAACACCTGCAAATAATTTTCAACGTAGTGGTTAATTGAAAAGCTCTGCGGCATACTTCTTGGAACAAGCCAGTTACCTGTTCCCACGCAAAGAGGAGTATATAGAACCATGGTGGATTTCCAACGGATGAAGTAAAGGATTATTAAAGGAACGGGATGACCATGGGGATCATCGTTAATTCTCTGAAACAGAATCCGCCCTTTTCACCTGCCAAACACATGTCCACTTCTCCTCTCTGGGGATAATAAAAAATAACCAGCGAACTGACAGAGGGCCTGACCGCCCCCCCATCCACATCGACCACACACACACAAAAAAATCGTACCCTCCAGCTACTAATTATAATGCTAACTTGCAAAATTTCCCTGCATTTTAAATCAATGGAAAAATGGTGGTGGGATGATACTTAGAAGAAAGGCTTCTTGTCAGTCTCCACTAACAAAAATAGGCAACACCAAGTCAGCTACTCCTCAGCATAGTTATGTCCGTCGCTGCCTTCTTGGGTTTCAGGAGGCACAAACAAAGGTTCCACAATTATGGTGAAACGCTGAACATCTGCAAATAATTTTCAACGTAGTGGTTAATTCAAAAGCTCTGCGGCATACTTCTTGGAACAAGCCAGTTACCTGTTCCCACGCAAAGAGGAGTATATAGAACCATGGTGGATTTCCAGCTGATGAAGTCAAGGATTATTAAAGGAACGGGATGACCATGGGGATCATCGTTAATTCTCTGAAACAGAATCCGCCCTTTTCACCTGCCAAACACATGCCCACTTCTCCTCTCTGGGGATAATAAACACTAACCAGCGAACTGACATTGGGCCTGACCCCCCCCCATCCACATCGACCACACACCAAAAAAAAAATCGTACCCTCCAGCTACTAATTATAATGCTAACTTGCAAAATTTCCCTGCATTTTAAAACAATGGAAAAATGGTGGTGGGATGATACTTAGAAGAATGGCTTCTTGTCTGTCTCCACTAACAAAAATAGGCAACACCAAGTCAGCTACTCCTCAGCATAGTTATGTCCGTCGCAGCCTTCTTGGGTTTCAGGAGGGACATACAAACGTTATCAAAATTATGGTGAAACGCTGAAAACCTGCAAATAATTTTCAACGTACTGGTTAATTTGAAAACTCTCCAGCATAATTCTTGGAACAAGCTAGGTACCTGTGCCCACGCATAGAGGAGTATATAGAAACATGGTGGAATCCCAGCTGATGAAGCAAAGGATTCTTAAAGGAATGAGATGACCATGCGGATCCTGTTTAATTCTCTGAAACAGAATCCGCACTTTTCACCTGCCAAGCACATGCCCACTACTCTTCTCTGGGGATAATAAAAACAAACCAGCGATCTGACAGAGGGCCTGAACACCCATCCTGACCGACCCCACAAAACAAAAAAGTACCCTCCAGCTACTAATTATAATGCCAAGTGCAAAATTTCCCTGCATTTTTAAACAATGGAGAAATGATGGTGGGATGATACTTAGAAGAATGGCTTCTTGCCAGTCTCCACTGACAAAAATAGGCAACACCAAGTCAGCTACGCCTCAGGATAGTTATGTCCGTAGCAGCCATATTTGGTTTCAGTAGGCACATACACACGTTATCACAATTATGGTGAAACGCTGAAAACCTGCAAAGGATTGTCAACATACTGGTTAATTGAAAACCTCTGAGGCATACTTCTTGGAACTAGCCAGTTTCCTGTGCCCACGCATAGACAAGTATATAGAACCATGGTGGATTCCAAGCTCATGAAGCAAAGATACTTAAAGGAACGGGATTACCATGCGGATGCTGTTTAATTCTCTGAAACAGATCCGCAGTTTTCACCTGCCATACTAATACCCACTTCTCCTCTCTGGGGATAATAAAACCAACCGGGGAACTGACAGAGGGCCTGACCAACACATCCACACCGACCCCACAGGAAAAAAAAAAAAAAAAAACACCGTAGCCTCCAGCTACTAATTATAATGCTAACTTGCAAAATTTTCCTGCATTTTTAAACAATGGAAAAATGATGTTGAGATGATACTTACAAGAATGGATTCTTGTCAGTCTCCACTAACAAAAATAGGCAAAACCAAGTCAGCTACGCCTCAGCATAGTTATGTCTGTCGCAGCCATCTTGGGTTTCAGGAGGCACAAACAAACGTTATCACAATTATGGTGAAACGCTGAACACCTGCAAATAATTTTCAACGTAGTGGTTAATTGAAAAGCTCTGCGGCATACTTCTTGGAACAAGGCAGTTACCTGTTCCCACGCAAAGAGGAGTATATAGAACCATGGTGGATTTCCAGCTGATGAAGTAAAGGATTATTAAAGGAAAGGGATGACCATGGGGATCATCGTTAATTCTCTGAAACAGAATCCGCCCTTTTCACCTGCTGAACACATGCCCACTTCTCCTCTCTGGGGATAATAAAAACTAACCAGCGAACTGACAGAGGGCCTGACCCCCACCATCCACATCGACCACACACTAAAAAAAAACCGTACCCTCCAGCCACTAATTATAATGCTAACTTGCAAAATTTCCCTGCATTTTAAAACAATGGAAAAATGGTGGTGGGATGAGACTTAGAAGAATGGCTTCTTGTCAGTCTCCACTAACAAAAATAGGCAACACCACGTCAGCTACTCCTCAGCATAGTTATGTCTGTCGCAGCCTTCTTGGGTTTCAGGAGGCACAAACAAATGTTCTCACAATTATGGTGAAACGCTGAACACCTGCAAATAATTTTCAACGTAGTGGTTAATTGAAAAGCTCTGCGGCATACTTCTTGGAACAAGCCAGTTACCTGTTCCCAGGCAAAGAGTAGTATAGAGAACCATGGTGGATTTCCAGCTGATGAAGTAAAGGATTATTAAAGGATAGGGATGACCATGGGGATCATCGTTAATTCTCTGAAACAGAATCCGCCCTTTTCACCTGCCAAACACATGCCCACTTCTCCTCTCTGGGGATAATAAAAACTAACCAGCGAACTGACAGAGGGCCTGACCCCCCCCCATCCACATCGACCACACACACAAAAAAAAACCGTACCCTCCAGCTACTAATTATAATGCTAACTTGCAAAATTTCCCTGCATTTTAAAACAATGGAAAAATGGTGGTGGGATGATACTTAGAAGAATGGCTTCTTGTCAGTCTCCACTAACAAAAATAGGCAACACCAAGTCAGCTACTCCTCAGCATAGTTATGTCCGTCGCAGCCTTCTTGGGTTTCAGGAGGCACAAACAAAGGTTCTCACAATTATGGTGAAACGCTGAACACCTGCAAATAATTTTCAACGTAGTGGTTAATTGAAAAGCTCTGCGGCATACTTCTTGGACCAAGCCAGTTACCTGTTCCCAGGCAAAGAGGAGTATAGAGAACCATGGTGGATTTCCAGCTGATGAAGTAAAGGATTATCAAAGGAACGGGATGACCATGGGGATCATCGTTAATTCTCTGAAACAGAATCCGCCCTTTTCACCTGCCAAACACATGCCCACTTCTCCTCTCTGGGGATAATAAAAAATAACCAGCGAACTGACAGAGGGCCTGACCGCCCCCCCATCCACATCGACCACACACACAAAAAAAAACCGTACCCTCCAGCTACTAATTATAATGCTAACTTGCAAAATTTCCCTGCATTTTAAATCAATGGAAAAATGGTGGTGGGATGATACTTAGAAGAATGGCTTCTTGTCAGTCTCCACTAACAAAAATAGGCAACACCAAGTCAGCTACTCCTCAGCATAGTTATGTCCGTCGCTGCCTTCTTGGGTTTCAGGAGGCACAAACAAAGGTTCCACAATTATGGTGAAACGCTGAACATCTGCAAATAATTTTCAACGTAGTGGTTAATTGAAAAGCTCTGCGGCATACTTCTTGGAACAAGCCAGTTACCTGTTCCCACGCAAAGAGGAGTATATAGAACCATGGTGGATTTCCAGCTAATGAAGTCAAGGATTATTAAAGGAACGGGATGACCATGGGGATCATCGTTAATTCTCTGAAACAGAATCCGCCCTTTTCACCTGCCAAACACATGCCCACTTCTCCTCTCTGGGGATAATAAAAACTAACCAGCGAACTGACAGAGGGCCTGACCACCCCATCCACATCGACCACACACACACAAAAAAAACCGTACCCTCCAGCTACTAATTACAATGCTAACTTGCAAAATTTCCCTGCATTTTAAAACAATGGAAAAATGGTGGTGGGATGATACTTAGAAGAATGGCTTCTTGTCAGTCTCCACTAACAAAAATAGGCAACACCAATCAGCTACTCCTCAGCATAGCTATGTCCGTCGCAGCCTTCTTGGGTTTCAGGAGGCACAAACAAAGGTTCTCACAATTATGGTGAAACGCTGAACACCTGCAAATAATTTTCAACGTAGTGGTTAATTGAAAAGCTCTGCGGCATACTGCTTGGAACAAGCCAGTTACCTGTTCCCACGCAAAGAGGAGTATAGAGAACCATGGTGGATTTCCAGCTGATGAAGTAAAGGATTATTAAAGGAAAGGGATGACCATGGTTATCATAGTTAATTCTCTGAAACAGAATCCGCCCTTTTCACCTGCCAAACACATGCCCACTTCTCCTCTCTGGGGATAATAAAAACTAACCAGCGAACTGACAGAGGGCCTGACCCCCCCATCCACATCGACCATACACACACAAAAAAACCCGTACCCTCCAGCTACTCATTATAATGCTAACTTGCAAAATTTCCCTGCATTTTAAAACAATGGAAAAATGGTGGTGGGATGATACTTAGAAGAATGGCTTCCTGTCAGTCTCCACTAACAAAAATAGGCAACACCAAGTCAGCTACTCCTCAGCATAGCTATGTCCATCGCAGCCTTCTTGGGTTTCAGGAGGCACAAACAAAGGTTCTCACAATTATGGTAAAACGCTGAACACCTGCAAATAATTTTCAACGTAGTGGTTAATTGAAAAGCTCTGCGGCATACTTCTTGGAACAAGGCAGTTACCTGTTCCCACGCAAAGAGGAGTATAGAGAACCATGGTGGATTTCCAGCTGATGAAGTAAAGGATTATTAAAGGAACGGGATGACCATGGGGATCATCGTTAATTCTCTGAAACAGAATCCGCCCTTTTCACCTGCCAAACACATGCCCACTTCTCCTCTCTGGGGATAATAAAAACTAACCATTGAACTGACAGAGGGCCTGACCCCCCTATCCACATCGACCACACACACACACAAAAAAAAAACCGTACCCTCCAGCTACTAATTATAATGCTAACTTGCAAAATTTCCCTGCATTTTAAAACAATGGAAAAATGGTGGTGGGATGATACTTAGAAGAATGGCTTCTTGTCAGTCTCCACTAACAAAAATAGGCAACACCAAGTCAGCTACGCCTCAGCATAGTTATGCCCGTGGCAGCCATGTTGGGTTTAAGGAGGCATATACAAACTTTATCATAATTATGTTGAAACGTGCTGAAAACCCGGCAAATAATTCTCAACGTACTGTTTAATTCAAAAGCTCTGTGGCATACTTCTTGGAAGAAGCCTGTTACCTGGGCCCACGCATAGAGGGGTCTGGAGAACCATGGTGGATTCCAAGGTGATGAATCTAAGGATTCTTAAAGGAACAGGCTGAAAAATGCAGATCCTGACTGAAACAGGATTCGGACTTTTTGCCTACAAAACACATGCCCACTTCTCCTCTCTAGGGATAACAAAAACAACCCATCGGATTGACAGATGGCCTGCCCCCGCCCCCCACCACCCCACACAAAATCGTGCCCTCCAGCGACTGATCCTTATGCTATCTGGCAATACGTCCTCTGCCTTTTAAAATAATGGAGATAGAATGGTGGAATTATACCTAAAAGACTGGCTTATTGCCAGACTCCCATACCAAGTATTGGCAACAGCAAGTCACCTAGGCCTCAGCACACGTTTGTCCCTGGCAGCCATCTTGGGTTTAAGGAGGCACAGATGAACCTTATCACAATTATGGTGAAAGGTGCTGCAAAAGCGGTCAAGTAATTCTCATGGTAGTGGTTACTTGAAAAGCTCTGCGGCATAATTCTTTGAACTAGCCAGTTAACTGGGCCCACGCATAGAGCAGTCTAGAGGCCCATGGTGGATTCCCAGCTGATGAAGCAAGGGATTCTTAATGGAACGGGGTGAAAAGTGCGGTTTCTGTTTCAGTCTAAGACAGAAACGGGGTCCGAACTTTTTACCTGCCACACACATGCCCACTTCTCCGGTCTGGGGAAAATAAAAACCATCCAGCGATCTGACAGAGGGCCTGCGCCCCCCACCCACACCGACCCCACAAATAAAAATGTCCCCTCCAGCTACTAATTATTATGCTAACTTGCAAAGGTTTCCGTGCATTTTAAAATAATGGGGAAAGTATGGTGGAATGATACTTAAAAGAATGGCCTCCTTCCAGCCTCCAGTAACAAGTGTCGTGAAATCCAAGTGACCTAGGCCTCAGCATAGTTTTCTCCCTGGCAGCCATCTTGTGTTTAAGGAGGCACAGACGATCCTTATCACAATTATGGTGATATGTGCTGCAGAAACTGGCAAATAATTCTACACGTAGTGTTTATCTCAAAAGCTGTGCAGCATACATCTTGGTACAGGCCAGTTCATGGGCCCATGCATGGAGGGTTCTAAGGAACCATGGTGGATTCCCAGCTGATGAATCAAAGGATTTTTAATGGAACCGGCTGAAAAGTGCGGATACTGTTTCAGTCTAACTGAAACAGGATCCGCACATTTCACCTGCCACAAATATATCCACTTCCCTGTCTGGGCATAATAAACACAAACAACCAGACTGACAGAGGGACTGTCCCCCAAACCACCCCGATCCCACCCAAAAACGTCCCCTCCGTTGACTCATCCTTATGCTAACTGCCGAAAGTTGCTCACCTTTTAATATAAGGGAGAAAGGATGGGGCAATGATAATTAAAAGACTGGATTCTTGTCAGACTCCCGTACCAAGTATTGGCAACACCAAGCGAGAGAACCCTCAGTATAGGTTTGTCCATGGAAGCCATCTAGGGTTTAAGGAAGCACAAATGAACCTTATCAAAATTATGGTAAAAGTGCTGGAAAAGCTGGCAAATAATTTCCATGGTAGTGGTTATTTCAAATGCTCTGTGGCATACTTCTTTGAACTAGCCTGTTAAGTGGGTCCACACATAGTGGGGTGTAGAGAACTATGGTGGATTCCCAGCTGATGAAGCAAAGGATTCTTAAAGGAACAGGATGAAAAGTGCCGATCCTGTATCAGTCTAAGACTGAAACAGGATCCACACTTTTCACTTGCCACACACATGTCCACTTCTCCTCTCCGGGGATAATAAAAACAAACCACTGGACTGACAGAGGGCCTGGCTCTGCCTCTCCCACCCCACACAAAAACGTTTCCTCCAGCGACTCATCCTTAAGCTAAATGGCAATAGGTGCTCTGCCTTTTAAAATAGTTGTGAAAGGAAGGTGGAATGATACTTAAAGGAATGGCTTCTTGCCACGGACCAGTACCAATTATCGGCAACTCCAAGGGAGATTGGCCTAACCGTAGTTGTTTCTGTGGAAGCCAGCTTGGGTTTCAGGATGCACTGCCTAACCTTTTCACAATCATTGTGAAAGTTGCTGCAAAAACTGGCAAATAATACTCAATGTAGTGGTTATTTCCAAAGCTCTGCGGCATACATCTTGGAACTAGCCAGTTACCTGGACCCACACATAGAGGGGTCTCGACAGCCATGGTGGATTCCCAGCTGATGAATCAAAGGATTCGTAAAGGAACTGGCTGAAAAGTGCGGATCCTGTTTCAGTCTAAGACTGAAACAGGATCCGTACTTTTCACCTGCCACACACATGCCCACCTCTCCTCTTTGGGCATAATAAAGACAAACCACCAGACAGACAGAGAGCCTTCCCCTCAACGCACCACCCGACCCCACTCAAAAACGTCCCCTCCAGCAACTCATTCTTATGATAACTGGAAAAAGGTGTTCTGCCTTTTAAAATGATGGAGAAAGGATGGTGGAATGACTCTTAATAACATGGCTTCTTGCCAGGCTCCAGTACCAACTATCGGCAACACCAAGTGAACTAGGCCTCAGCATACTTTTGTCCGCCCCAGCCATCTTGGGTTGAAGGAGGCACGGACGAACCTTATCACAATTATGGTGAAAGGTGGTGCAAAAACTAGCAAATAATTCTCAACGTAGTGGTTATTTCAAAAGCTCTGTGGCATACTTCTTGGAACTTGCCAGTTACCTGGGCCCACGCATAGAGGTCTTTAAAGAACCATGGTGTATTCCCAGCTGATGAATCAAACGATTCTTTTTTGTTTGTTTGTTTGTTTGTTAGCTCATTATGGGGGTACAAAAGATCAGGCTATATACATTCCCCATGCCTCCCCTTTCCCCCGATTCTGAGCTTCAATTTTGTCCATTCCCTAGTCAGTGCACATCACATTCATCATGTAGGTGTGCACCCCTCCTCTCCCCCACCCCATCCCCCCCAGTTAGAACTTGAAGGGTGTCCATTCCCCAGGCAGTGCACATCACATTCATCAAGTAGGTATACACCCATCCCTTCCACCCGGCCCCAACCTCTGTCCGATACCCAATTGGTGTTGTTCCCAAATGTGCACTCAGGGAAACCAATTTGCTGGTGAGTACATGTGGTGCTTATTTTTCCATTCTTGGGATACTTCACTTAATAGAATGGGATCCAGCTCTCTCCAGGAGAACCAAAGAGATGCCATATCGCCATTATTTCTAATAGCTGAGTAATATTCCATGGTATACATATACCACATTTTGCTAATCCATTCATGAATTGATGGGCATTTGGGTTGTTTCCACATCTTTGTGATTGTGAATTGTGCTGCTATAATCATTCAGGTGCAGGTGTCTTTTTTATAGAATGACTTTTGTTCTTCTGGGTAGATGTCCAATAATGGAATTGCTGGATCGAATGGTAGGTCTACTTGAATCTGTTTAAGGTATCTCCACATTGCTTTCCACAGGGGCTGCACTAGTTTACAGTCCCACCAGCAGTTTATGAATGTACCTATCTCGCCACACCCACACCAACATGTATAGTTTTGGGACTTTTTGATAAAGGCCATTCCTACTGGAGTTAAGTGATATCTCATTGTGGTTTTGATTTGCATTTCCCTGATGATTAGAGATGTTGAACACTTTTTCATATGTTTGTTAGCCATTTTTATATCTTCTTTTGAAAAATTTCTATTTATGTCCTTTGCCCACTTTTTGATAGGGTTGTTTGATTTTTTCTTACTGATTTTTCTGAGTTCTAAATAGATTCTTGTTATCAGTCCTTTATCTGATGTGTAGTATGCGAAAATTTTTTCCCATTCTGTAGGTTGTCCATTTACTCTCGTGACTGTTTCTTTGGCTGTGCAGAAGCTTTTTAATTTGATCAGGTCCCATTTATTTATTTTTGTTGTTGCTGTGATTGCTTTAGGGGTCTTCTTCATAAATTCTTTGCCTAGGCCAATGTCTGTAAGAGTCTTTCCTACATTTTCTTCTAGAATTCTAATAGTTTCTGACCTTAGGTTTAAGTCTGTTAACCACTGTGATTTGATTTTTGTGTGTCCTGTTTTAGTCTTCTACATGTGGATATCCAGTTTTCCCAGCACCATTTATTAAATAAGGAATCTTTTCCCCAGAGTATGTTTTTGTCTGCTTTGTCAAAGATTAGATGGCTATATGAGGATGGTTTTATATTGGGATTTTCTGTTCTGTTCCACTGGTCTGTGTCCCTGCACTTGTGCCAGTACCAGGCTGTTTTAAGAACCACAGCCTTGTAGTATAGTTTGAAGTCTGGCAAATTAATACTTCCCATTTTGTTTTTGTTGTTTAAGATTGCTTTTGCTAAACGGGGTCTTCCCTGGTTCCATACAAAGCGTAAAATTATTTTTTCTATGTCTGTGAAAAAAGATGTTGGTAATTTAATAAGGATTGCATTGAATCTGTAGATAACTTTGGGCAGTATAGACATTTTAACAATGTTGATTCTACCGATCCATGAGCATGGTATGGTTTTCCACCTATTTACATGTTCTGCAATTTCCTTCCTCAGTGTTTCATAGTTCTCCCTATAGAGGTCCTTTACCTCCTTAGTTAAATAAATTCCTAGGTATTTTATTTTCTTTGTTGCTATTTTGAAGGGTATTGAGTCCTTAATTTGGTTTTCCATTTGACTGTTATTGGCATATATGAATTCCTCTGATTTGTGTGTATTGATTTTCTATCCTGAGACTTTACTGAATTCATTGATCAATTCCAGGAGTCTCTTGGTTGAAACCTTGGGGTTTTATAGATATAACATCATATCATCAGCAAAGAGTGAGAGTTTGATCTCTTCTGTCCCTATTTCAACTCCCTTGATTCTGCTCTCTTGCCTGATAGCTCTTGCAAGGACTTCCAATACTATGTAGAAAAGTAATGGGGACAGTGGTAAGCCTTGTCTGGTTCCAGTTTGAAGTGGGAATGCTTTCAGTTTTTCCCCATTCAGTATGATGTTGGCTGAGGGTTTGTCGTATATGGCTTGTATCATTTTTATATAGGCCCCATCTATGCCTATTTTGTTAAGTGTTCTTATCATAAAAGGGTGTTGAATTTTGTCAAATGCTTTCTCTGCATCTATTGAGAGGATCATCTGATCTTTATTTTTGCTTCTATTTATGTGATGAATTACATTCCCATATGTCAAACCATCCCTGCATCTCTGGGATGAAGCCCACTTGGTCGTGATGGATTATTTTTTTGATAAGCACTTGGATTCGATTTGTTAGAATTTTATTGAGAATTTTTGCATCTATATTCATAAGAGAAATTGGTCTATAGTTCTCTGTTTTAGTTGCATCCTTTCCTGGATTTGGTATCAGGATTATGTTGGCTTGGTAAAAAGTGTTGGGGAGAATCCCATCCTTCTCTATATTGGAGAATAGTTTATGTACGATGGGCACCAGTTCTTCTTTGTAGGTATGGTAGAATTCAGGTGTGAACCCATCTGGTCCAGGGCTTTTCTTTTTGGGAAGGTTTTTTATTGCTGTTTCAATTTCAGATCTAGATATCGGTCTATTCAGGAATTCTGTGTCTTCCTGGTTGAGCCTGGGAAGGCTGTGTGTTTATAAGAATTTGTCCATTTCCTCCAGGTTTTCTAATTTGTGTGCATAAAGATTTTTGTAGAATTCATAGATGATATCATGTATCTCTGTGGCATCAGTCGTGATTACTCCTTTCGTGTTCCTGATCGAGGTTATAAGAGATTTTTCTTTTCTGCTCTTGGTTAGTTTAGCCAGAGGTGTGTCAATTTTGTTTATTTTTTCAAAGAACCAACTTTTGGTTTTATTAATCTCCGTTATGGTTTGGTTTAATCTCCCTTATGGTCCTTTTCATTTAGTTCTGATTTAATCTTAATAATTTCCTTCTGCTGGGTTTGGGTTTGGTCTCTTCTTTCTTCTCCAGCTCTTTGAGTCTATTCATTAGATTGTCTATTTGTAAGTTTTCTGTCTTTTTGGTATAGGCATTTATGGAAATAAATTTTCCTCTCAGGACTGCTTTAGCTGTGTCCCACAGATTTTGATAAGTTGTATCTCCTTTGTCGTTTAATTCAGAGAATCTTTTGATTTCTGACTTGATTTCTTCATTTATAAAATGATTGTTCAGGAGAAGGTTATTTAGCTTCCATGACTTTGAGTAGAAATGAGGATTTCTGTTAGGGTTCATTGTTACTTTTATTCCACTGTGATCTGAGAAGCTGCATGGTATTATTTCTATATTTTTAAATTTTTTAAGACATGCTTTATGTCCTAAGATATGGTCAATCTTGGAGAATGTCCCATGAGCTGATGAGAAGAACTTATATTCAGTGGTATTTGGGTAGAATGTCCTGTAGATGTCAGTCAGGCCCATTTGTTCTAGCATTCTATATACGTCCAATATTTCTTTGTTTATTTTTTGTTTGGAGGATCTGTCTTGAACTGTCAGTGGCGTGTTAAAATCTCTGGCTACTAAAGTGTTGTTATCTATCATTTGGTTCAGATCAAGTAGGGTTTGCTTTATGAATCTGGGTGCACCTAGATCGGGTGCATATATGTTAAGTATAGTTATGTCTTCTTGTTGAATTGTACCCTTCACCAGTATATAGTAACCATCTTTGTCTTTCTTTACTTTTGTTGATTTAAAAACTACGTTATCGGAGATTAGAACTGCCACGCCAGCTTTCTTTTGGGTTCCATTTGCTTGGAATATTGATTTCCACCCTTTTATTTTCAGTCTAAATGCATCCTTGCAGGTTAGATGAGTTTCCTGAAGACAGCAGATACTTGGCTTATATCTTTTTTATCCATCGGGCCAGTCCATGTCTCTTGAGTGGGGAATTCAATCCATTCACATTTAATGAGAGAACTGATAAGCGAGACAGATTGCTGTTCCTCATGTTGGGTTGAATTTCATTGATCTGTTTTCTCTCTTGAGCCATTATGATAACTGTGTTTTCATATTTATCTCTTGATTAGTGTTACATTCGAAGGTCCTTCTTGTGCTGGACCACGTGTAACTCTGTTTTGAATACTTCTTGGAAAGCTGCTCTTGTCTTGGTGAATTCTCTGAGTTTTTGTTTATCTGAGAATGTCTTAATTTCACCTTCATATATAAAACTGAGCTTATCTGGGTACAGGATTCTAGGCTGGGCATTATTCTGTTTCAGAAGAGTGAGAATGGGGCTCCAATCTCTTCTTGCTTGTAAGGTTTCAGTTGAGAAATCTGGCGTGATTCGGATGGGCTTTCCTTTGTATGTTACTTGTTTTTTTCTCCTTACAGATTGAAGAAGGGCCTCGTTAGTGGATATTTTGGTCAGTCTGATAACTACATGACGTGGTGTCTTCCTATTTGGTATGAATCTCTCAGAGGTTCTTTGAGCTTCTTGAACCTGTGTATCTAGAGATTTGGCAAGGCCTGGGAAATTTTCCTCAATTATATCTTCAGATACTTTATTCAACCCTTGCTTATTGTCTTCTTCACCCTCAGGAATGCCGATAACTCTCACGTTAGGCTTCTTTACATAATCCCACATTTCTTGTAGACTATGATTATTTCTCATGTTTCTTTGTTTTAACTCTGTGACTGCCTTATTTAATTGGAAAGTGTTATCTTCGATCTCTGAGATTCTTTCTTCTGTTTGATCTACCCTGCTCTTGAGACTTTCCACTGTGTTTTGTAGCTCCTTGAATAAATTTTTCATTTCCAGGAGTTCAGTTTGATTTTTCTTCAGTATTTCAATTTCTTTGGTGAATTTTTCTTCCAAGTCCTGGATCTTTTTTGTGGTTTCTTTGTGTTGATTATCCATTTTTTCTTGCATAATGTTCAGCGTATTTATGATCCATGTTTGAAATTCTTCCTGTGACATGTTGCTATTTGGAATCTGCTTTGTGTTAATTGGTGGAGAACTAGTAATCCTCTTTGAGGGCATGGTTTCAGCTTGATTCTTTATACTCCTAGAGTTCCTTCGCTGAGCCCTTCCCATCTGAATGAATCCTTAAGATCCCTTCTTTCAGCTTTAGTCTGGATAGGGGCACACTGTGAGTGCCAGGTAAGCTGCCTCCTCTGTCACTAGGGGGAGCCCTTCACATATTGTTCAGGATTTTGCTAGCTCCGCTGGGGGGGCTGCCCCTCTTCCTCTCCCGAGGTGGCTTCTGTCTCTCTCTGCAAGAAAGACAGTGGATAGGGAGAGTGGAGCGGTGCCCTCATTCACCCAGCGCCCCAGCCACTGCAGTTCCCGCGGGAGATGGTCTGCCCCACCCCAATGTCTGCAAGGTCCACGCTCCACTCTCTCGTGACTGGGGAACCACTCAGTGTTCACACAAAGGTGGAGCTCCTAGTCAGGGTCCGTGGACTAGGGAAGGGAGCCGCCCAGGGAGCCGCCCGGTACCCAATCGCTCCTCAGCGTTTAGGCTGTGGACCCCTACAATGGCGGCCGCCCGTCTGCAGATCACTGTCACTGGGGTTGAATGCTCAGGGACCGGCAGAGGCCAGAGGAGCCGGGGAGCGGGAGAATCCAGCCGCCCACCTATACGAGGCAGTTTGGCGTCTGCTAGAGCCGGGACCAAAGCAGCCCCACCGCCCACGTATAGGAGACAGTTGCTAGGTGCGTCAGCTGCGCACAGCACTCCAGGGTCCAAAATGCCTCCTGCCAATGTCT
The DNA here is from genome assembly GCF_041146395.1 of Eulemur rufifrons. Taxonomy (NCBI): domain Eukaryota; kingdom Metazoa; phylum Chordata; class Mammalia; order Primates; family Lemuridae; genus Eulemur; species Eulemur rufifrons. The sequence goes on along the minus strand of NW_027182909.1, from coordinate 321,141 downwards.
CCTCTCTGCAGAGCCCCACATCTCCCGTGGCGATTCTGCACCGACTTCAGGCAGATCCTCAATTGAGTGGGTGTGGAGGTCAGAGGGGGAACAAGATGCTTTCCTGTGGGGCTGAACCCACCCCACTCTCTGGTGAGGTGGGTACAGCTGTCCCGTGCTCCCTTCTCTATTGGCCATCCCGCACTCTCCAGATTTTGGTGATTTATTTCCCTAATCACCTCAGTCTTTTCTTGCTCTCTCTCTCTGTCCCACGCTGATTCTCCATGGATTCACACCACCGTTCTTGTGGGGAAGTGAACCTCTAGGGTTGTGGCAGTGGGAGACCCATGCCTTCCACTCCAGGAGCACGAATCCAGGAGGTCACCACCATTCCACCATCATTGAGAATGAATCAAAGGAGTCTTAAAGGAACGGGCTGAAAAGTGCGGATCCTGTTTCAGTCTAAGTCTGAAACAGGATCCGCACTTTTCACCTGCCACACACATGCCCACTTCTCCTCTCTGGGCATAATAAAAACAAACCACTGGACTGACAGAGGGCTTGCCCCCCCCCACACACCACACGACCCCACACAAAAACGTCCCCTCCAGTGACTCATTCTTATGCTAACTGGCAAATGGTGCTATGCCTTTTAAAATAATGGAAAAAGGATGGTGGAATGATACTTGAAAGACTGGTTTTATTCCACGCTCCCGTACCAAGTATCGGCAACACCAAGTGAGCTAGGCCTCAGCATAGTTTTTTCCCTGGCAGCCATCTTGGGATTAAGGAGGCAGAGAAGTACCTTGTCACAATTATGGTGAAAGGTGCTGCAAAAATTGGCAAATAATTCTCCACGTAGTGGTTATTTCAAAAGCTCTATGGCATACTTCTTGGAACCAGCTAGTTACCTGGGGCCACGCATAGAGGGTTATAGAGAACCATGGTGGATTCACGGAAGAAGAGTCAAATGATTCTTAAAGGAACGGGCAGAAAATGTGGATCCTGTTTCAGTCTAAGACTAAAACAGGATCCGCACTTTTCACCTGCTGCACACATGCCAACTTCTCCTCTCTGAGGATAAAAAAAAAAAAAAAAAAAAAAAACACTGGACTGGCAGAGCGCCTGCCCCCTCACACACCACCTGACCCCACACAACAAC